>NC_056747.1:620456714-620706714 GCF_019279795.1 Protopterus annectens | reverse complement strand
TGATTATTTTAATTATTTATTGATTTACGAAATTTTTTTTTGTACTAAACATTCCTAAATCCTTAAAGTCTTTTGGCTTTTCCCAGTTAGAGGTCACCACAGTGGACCTCAGTTTGCTCATGATTGGTAGTGGATTTTTACGGTGCCGAGTTGCCAGCCCAACGCCCAACCTTCAAAGAAGGCATGCCCATTCACGCTCGCACCCACCTGCATGTCTTTAGCATTACTCAACCACGGGGAGGACATGCAGACTCCACACAGAAGGTGCTCCAGCCGAGAATCGAACAGGAGAACCTCTTGCTGTGAGGCGACAAAGCTAACCGCTGCACCATCGCGGCCTACTAAACATTTGTATTAAAAAAATCTTGATAAGGTGTAAGAGTTCTATTATATGGTAAAGATGTAGGTCATGCTAGGCTTTATTCTCTCCTGCTGTAGCTATGGAAATTACACAATACTTATCTGTACAGCCATAAATTTTAACCCATTGCAAACAAAAAACTCAGGAATCATTTTCTTCTATTAAGTTCTGGCTTAACAACTCCCAACCCCTGGTAAATCTCTAAAAGACCACATTATTTTTCTTCATTCCTAACCACATACACTGATATCAACCAATGCCTAACCATTACTTCCCTAAACACTCAAATTCAACAAGTTCTACACCAAACTACTCATAACTACTATTGATGATAACTTAAAATATAACATATATTTGTATAAAGTAGTAAAAAAGACATATCCAAAACTTGGGACCCTATACCACAGAAATACATTTCTCACTGAAAAACTACACCCTCTGCCTATCAATCTTCCAGCATTACTTTATGCATCACCCATACAGCAATGCTACCAGAACACTGAAAAATTTGCGTACAGTGAATTTGTGCTGGATATCAGAATGTTTTGCAGGAACCTTGCATTAAAGTGTACTTTTGGACAAACAAATGGCACTAGACAGCTACCTTATACAAAATTGAGTAGCTTTGTTCCCCCTAATCCTCCACCAGTGGAGATGAACTTGAGATTATGTGAAGATGAAATCTTCAAACTAAGGGGTAACACAACCAAAGGACAAGGACGTTTCTTCAACTTAACCACTAATGAGAATGTGATGCTGAAGCAGCTAAAGGAAACAGATAGTTTGGTCATCAAGCCTGCTGATAAGGGAGGATGTATAGTGGTGATGGAGGCCATATGGTACAGGCACAAAATGCTCTCTATGTTGGACGATGAAAGAACGTATAAGAGACTAAGTTACAGTGAAGCTACGACTAAGGTAGATCATTTTTCAGCCACCTATATGACCTATTGATAGAGACAAATACTCACAAGAACTATATGAGTTCTTTGATTGCCCCAAACCTACGTTTCCATACATCAGCGGACTCCCCAAAATTCACAAGGATCCAGTTGACCCACCCCTACGTCCCATAGTTTCTGGAAGGGGGTGGGTAACTGAAGCTGTTTCCATGTATGTGGAGAATGAATTAAAGAAGGCCCTGCCACTAGCAGGAACTGTATTGAAGGACTCAGGAGACATTTTGGAAAAACTTTTTTTAGTTACCAAGGGTCTCAGAAAATATGAAGATTTGCTACTAGTGACAATGGACATCAAGAGTTTGTTTATGGTGATTCCGAATGATATGGTTTACAGGCAATAAGTTCTTTCTTAGTAAGGAACAGTATGGAAGCAGAACCAATATGTTCCTTGTTGGAACTCGTATCGGAAAATAACATATTTATGTATGGGGACTCTTTCTATTTGCAGACATAGGGTGTGGCTATGGGCACCCCGTGCGCAAATAGTTATTCCAGTTTGGTTCTGGCTGAGTGGGAACACAATGAACTGTTACCTAGTACCTGGAAACAATATTTAGTGTACTACAGTCGTTTTGTGGATGATGTCTTTATCCTTTGGAGAGGCAGCTCTACACAATTGGACCTTTTTGTCAGCTTCATCAACGAGAGCACAGATTTTCTAGAGTTTGTGGTCAAACACTCTTCGGAGACCATAGAATTTCTGGATGTAAAGATCCATCTACACCCTGATAGAGGTATCCAGTATAGGAATTCATAAAAAAGAAACCTGGAGAAATCATTATTTGCATAGGGGGAGTATGCACCCGGGACATATCTTTGATAACATCTTTGAGAATCAGATCTTAAGAACCTCAAGATTATGTACTGAGAATGAAGACTTTGTAGAAGAACAGAGAAATATTGAGACGTATTTAAGTAAAAGATCTTATAAAAGAAAGAATTTAAGACTGAAGCATGACCTACAGGAATTAAGGAGAGGAAAGGGACGTCCCTACTTCTCTGAACCTACATCAAGTCATCGTGAGAGTCTGGATTCTAAAACTCGATCACAGCAACTTAAATGTTTGTTAAAATACACTGCTTACAATAAGCAAGTATGTGAAGCTATTAGGAAGTTCTGGCCAGTATTGACAACTGATGACAAAATAAAAGACATTGTAGGGGAACAGCCTAGATTCCTATATAAGAATAAGAAGAATTTGAAACATCTCATTTGCAACAAATATGGTTTTGAAAGAAATAGGCCCAATTCTAACAGAAAGGGCATTTTCTTATGCCTGAGATGCAAAGCCTGCAACTCCATTGACAGCTCCAATACTTTTGTACATCCATACTCTAGGCAACAGTACAATTTTAATGTTTATGCTGATTGTACTAGTTCCCACATTATATACTTAGTGACTTGCTGCCAATGTAGTGCTTTCTATGTTGGCAAAACAGATCAACGTCTTAAGGAACGTATCCTTAGACATTTAAGGGACATCAAACAGAAAGATCCCAATAATGCTTTAGCAGCCCATATAGTACAGTTTCCTTCACATCAATTTGTATTTAAGGCTATAGAGGCAGTCTGTCAGACCACAAGAGGAGGCGATGTTCATAATCACACAGCATTAAGGGAAACATGCTAGATAATTAATTTAAGAATGAACAGATCACCAGGCTTGAATACCATTGTGCCATTATAACCTGCTATTAGGAATAGAAGGAATATGATCAGCAAGCTTACTTGAATGTGCTTCATCTGTATAATGTATTCACATACATAGCTACTAGTTTTCTCATATATAATCTCATAGTAAAAAGAAATACTGTGCCTTTAACTATAATGAAGGAAATTATACCTCTTTGCTAACTGGCCTTCTTTTGGTTTGCAACAAGGGTGTATCACAGATGAATGGCTGTGATGCCTTATAAATACAAAAGCTGAACAGTCCTTTTTTTACGATCTGAGGAAGGCATATTTGCCGAAAGCACTTATCTGAAGACTGAGGACTGCTTGTTTTATGTTATATTCTTTTTTATTAAAGTTTTGATTTTATTATCAAGTTTTACTGCCATGGTGGACAACAGGAGTTTTTAATAGTGTTTGCCTTTTATTTTTCTTGTTGTTTTCCTTCACAGTGTAAGAAAGTTTTTTACCTAAAGAAAGCATTCTGGTTGTCCTTGGCATAGGAAGCTAATTTTTACCACAAAAACTGGCTTTGGTAGACCTGATTTTCCTTCTGAGTTGTTTGATTAGAGTGATGAGAGTGGGCATGTGAACTATCTGGTCCAGGGTGCTTGTGTTTACAAAATCCAGGAATTTCTGAGCATGCAGGGTTAGGGTCATATATGATTCACAGTTTATAGTATGCTAGTTAAAGTCACACATGAATATGGTATTGAATTGAATGGTGAGTGTCTCCAGTAAATTTTAGTATAAGTTATGGATGTCCTGGGTCATAGAGGGATCTATCACTAGCAAGGATGTAGTATGGGACTTCCCATATGGTAATTACAACATGGAGATGTTCAAGCTTGCCATCCTATTTGACCAACTTGTGGTGGCCTTGTTCTTGATGTAGATTGTGATACCTCCATCTTTAGTCCCTGCCTGTCTGGTAGCTGGCCTAGATGTGTGGAAGCCATTGTTGCTTTGCACTGCTGGGATGCTCTCTGTGGCTTTAAACCCTGTCTTGGTAACTGCACAGATGTCTGCCTTCTCCAGGGTGAGGAGAGACTGGAAGAGTGGAATTTTTGTTTAGACTCCTGACCTTAAGTTTCACTTGGGATAGTTTTGCTATTTTGGAAGTCATGTCAGTTTGGCATTGCCTGAAAAGGCACTATGGGGAGGACAATATTTTAGCTAAACTTTGAAAGCTCATAGGGGGCAGGTGTAGACAGTCCTTGGCAAAGCAGTTTGGCCTGTCACCCATATCCTCCTATGCTGACAAATATTGAACCTCTCTGGAATGATCCCAGAAACTAAGACAATCATTAAAGTCAATCATCTTCTGTCCATTTTGTGGCATCAACCTTGGTGAAGGTAGAATGCTGCTCAGTACTAGGCTTATACCAGCCTGGGACACATAGTCTGAGACCTCTATAATGTCTCTTTTCTTATAGTCTAAGAATGTATGTTTCTGGCCATTGTCACCCGCATGAAGTATGACAGACTCATATTGGTACCTGTGGTGCAATAACTTGACAGCATATATAATATGGTGGATCCTGACCCGTGATAGACAACTGACCATGACTTTCAGCTTATTTAGCCTGGTAAGTGGGACATGTGTGTCTCACAATGGAGTCTCTTATGACTAAAATCTTGGGCTGTGTGGTGGCTTGCCTTATGGGATTTGAAGTTGAGGCTTCATGTGGTGCAGCTGTGTGTGTTGTACTGAGTGTTGTTGTGGTAGGGTGCGTTTAGGACTGCTGAGGATATTTGTTGTAGGTCAAATGTCTGGGAAGTCATATGGGTTTAAGAAGATTACTTAAGAGCATTACCATATGTGGATCTGTATGTCAGATCCATATTGTGTGTGGAGGGTGTGGCGTGCGAATTTCTAATAATCTGGTTGGTATTATGTGTGATTGTACGTGAGAGCTTTGCCTCCAGTGACATTTTGTAAATACATCTTTCGCATGCCTTATCAGTTTGTTTGAGAATAAGCTGGCTGTCAGTAAACATAAGGCAGATGATACATTGCCACAGAACGCCTAAATCCACCAAGCTGGATACAGCAATTACAGAAAAGCTCATGTCCATTATTTCTGGCCCTTTTTGGATAAGTCATTATGTTGTTGCAGGAGTGAAGAGTAATAAAGAGAGTATGTACTCCTAAGCATGTGAGGCAGTGCTTGTCTCCATGCAATCCAGTTTCTTTTTGCACAGTCGAGTAAAAGGGTAATCCTGCTGGGCCAAAAGTGCAAGAAAGCAGCATTTAAGTACCAGAACACATATATAGTAGCAGATTACACAGTAACACTGCCTGGAACGTTTCTCAAAAATAGCAGCTCTCAACGATCAGCAAACAGTACAGTGCTATTGACCTTTAAAATGGTTTACAGTGCAAAATCAACAAAGCAAAATAAAGCAGTAGCATTCTAATACAATTAAATTAAGTGCAAAACAATAAAATAAATCTCCTGTCTGGCAAGGCTTGAGCATGATTAATTCAGGACCCTCTCAAAATGTGGTAAAAATGGCAAGCAGATGGGAGTCCTGGGAAAATGAGCAGTTGACAATTTGTAGTAAGGGTGGTTTACTCAAGAGCAATACTGGTTTTCTGAATGGACACTCATTATTATGGATCTGTGGAAAAAATTGGGTGAGAAAGTATTTTAATAGCTTATACAACTGATAATAGCAATGAAAGAGTTGCGTGAGGGACTTTGTCAGTCAGATTATGAAAAGAGGCAGAAGCCAGAGACAAGCAGACTAGCTCGAGAGGGATTTGATTAAATAAAGCTAATATTGGAGCTCTGTGAACTCAGAACCTGGTATCAAGACACAGTGCTCTTAGTCCTATGACCCTGAGCTACAGGTCAATGACTCCATGTAGGTTAGAATTTCAGAAATTTACTGTAGCAGTGGGTGCTGGGCAAACACAAAGAATGGGGAAAAAGTAGCAAAGTAAACAGAAAGCCACTGAAATGCAACTTTAAGCAGGAAACTGTTATGCAGAATATAGACTCTAGTGACAAAAACTGAAATGTAAACAGTTGTGAAAGCACTCAAGCAGAAATCCTGAAAAAGAATTTGCAATACTGCCACTTCTGCAATCTCACTACCGTCTGAGCCACCAGCTATGGAGAAAATGTAACAGTAGCACTGTTTATGGAAAAATGCAGTAATAAATGACCAAATGACTCAAATCTGGCAGTAGTTCATACTTCTGCTACAACTGCAAATGAAACTACAGGACTAAGGCCCCAAAGAGGGTTCAACATGCAAATAATTAGATTTTACAAGTAATTTGACTTAACAGAGATAAAAGTGCAGTATAATGTAAAAATTATGCTGAGATCTTGCATTAATTCACCATCTTCCCACAACTACAAATGAAGCTAAAAGGCTGCAGTCCCAGAACAAATTAATAACTTGTTAACTAAAACATGGATAAAAGCAGAAAAGTACAAAAAAAATCAGCACCACCACTCTGGTCACTAAAACCAACATAACATATTTAAGCAGAATTGAAATAAAAGCTTTTTCTACTCTTTTTGATGAAAAGTTTGTTTCTCACAGTTCAGGGCTTTCCATCCTTCTAAGAGTCTTGAATGAAAGACCCTGGGTAGCCATAGGTCTATGATGGTTATAGCAGACCAGCTAAAAAGGGATCTATTCAAATAAAGTCAGTACTGGAGCTCTGAGATTTCAGAACCTGTTAGCAAGTTACAGTTCTCTTAATTCTTTGACCCTAAATTACAGGTCAATGGCCCCATGTAGGTTAGAATTACAGAAAGTTTAGCTTAATGTAGCAATAAAAGACATTTACTATTAGTGCCTTTAGCCCTGAATGGAGTACTTTTGAGACCTTTGGGAAGGATTAAAGGCTGGAATACATAGAAAATATAGACGTCATGATTCATTTGGATGTCAGCAACTCTCTGAATTTTAATACATGCAAGGCAACATAGTCACCTGGTTTTCTTTATTAAATCAAAAGGGGTCAGTATATCCATTAAAAATGACTACCCTCTCAGTTCTTTACCCTGGAACTAGGTCCCAAGACAAGTCCATTTGTACCACAACTTGTTGAGGCCTGTCCTCATGCACTTTTCATCTTTCCCTTTAGAGGGCATTTGGGAGTTGATCAAAAAGATGCCCTGCCAGTCTAAAACAGTGTAGTTTGCATATTAAAATTAAATCTAAGAATTATGCAGTTTTGAATATGTTTCATGTTGATTATCTATACCTGGGATGATGTAAAAGATAACCCACAAATTCACTGAATTATATAACAAATAAGTAAACACTAACTAGTGGCAAAAAGTTAACTTAATCTGAATGCAAGTTTGGATAACTAACCATGAGCAGCACTATGTAATATTTAAGGTTTGTAAGGTTGTAGCATAAATATGGCTGAAGGAAAGTACTCCATCTTAATTAAACATTTGTAATATTGAATGTTTTTACTGCTGGCAGAGGTGATCAAAGACTCAGTTAATCACTTCTGCAAGAGTTACTTTGTGGGAGGTTGCAGAACAACAGAAAGTGGGAATTTGCCCTTTTCCCAAAGTTGTCCAATAGTATTGTTAGTATATAGTTATCACGGAGGTACTTCTGACATAGGGGGTGCAGGGTGGCTTGTACCATACAAGAAACATGAGTTTATTTTATTTTCATTGTTCTGAGTTTCAATCCTTTTGTGTTTTGATCTTTTAGGATTGATATTATGATATTCAGTGATTTTGTACTTCAATATTTCAGAGTACATCTGGCTGAAGGTATTATTAGAGGTTAATTCACACCAAGATAAATACAGTTTAAAAGCATTTAACGTCTTACACTGTCTGTAAAGGCAACTTTCGGTATATCCTACAAAAATAAGTATACTTTAAATTGAAGGTTTTAGTTTCATGTCAAAGAAAAGAGTTTTAATCATTTTGAGAATGCAGCATTTGGAATTTTGTATGACACATACTTAGTCATTAGGTAACTCCAGAATGATAGATCATCTATGCCTTTCTCTACAAGATTTTTTGTTTTTAATTTTTATGCATTTGTATACAGAGATGTGCAGGAACTTTCAAAAAAATCACTGGCATATTTACATTGGTTCTAGCTTGTTGTCATATATTTTGTGAAATAGCCTTTTTTTTCCCCACAAAGTGTTCAATTGACTATTTTCTTTCTGTTTTTTTTTTTTTTTTTTTAGCGAGCATTTCATTTCAGGATTTCCTATGTTGAAAAATACTGGTAATTAATATGCAATGAAAAAAAATATTTGCTATACTTCAATGTAGTAATTAAAATGTAAACTCTGAATGAAAATTAAAAACAACATTAATAAAATCATTTTCATGATCTGAGAAGTTCAGAAAATATGCTGGAATAATTTTAGACATGTCTCAGCCCAGAAAATGTATATTAAATTATAGAACTGTCAAAAGCAGCCAGAAGGGACACAAAATGTAATTTCAAGCATGAATAATTTCAAAATATATATTTTTAAACATTTCTTCATACACTGCAGCATGAATTTATTTCATATATCCCATTTCAGCAGAGCCAGAGATTTGACCCTGCAACATAATTGTAACTGTGTGAAGAGCAACAATTCAGTAACAGTAAAAGAAAATTTAATTCAGAGCCAAACACGAGTACCAGGCACACAAGTTAAGAATAATTTAATCCAAAAACAGTGACAAAGTAACTCCATTCACACAGAACCCATCTGCCTTGATAATTCTCTTGCAGATAAACTGATACATTTTATATCACTGAATGACTCACTGAGAAAAACTCAGTGAGACAGAAAACAAAATGCTGCCACAGGAGAAAACTTCCTTTACTTCATTCATTCACAGTTCAGTTTATTTTCTGTTTATTCATGGCTGCACCCAAAATCTGGGTCTAGTGAAGCCAAACCTGTAGGCTGAATGCTGAGTTCTGAAATATGCCAGCTGAGATGTTTTTCAAAGGGAAAGATAATCTAATGACACCAGAGAAGAAACAAAAGGCTGTCCTGCCCACAGCCAATATACTTTTGCCATCTAGTTGGTTCCTCTGATCTGTAGATGTAATATTCAAACATTTTGAGGAAGTGATGGCAGTCCTAACAGTGACCAGCAACTGAGGTGGCACTGTGGATCAAAAAGCTGTGATTTACTTGATAAATTTTAATGATTTAGTTTTCTATGTGTGATTTTGTTGTAGACATCTATAAATAGTAATGTTTTTGTTCTATTTATCTTTAAATTATTTTGTACAATCTTTGTTTTAAAATTAATAAAAAGTTGTTTAAAAAAAGCTGTGGCCAACAGTCAGAATTGGCATATATAGTGTCAACATGCAAGTTAAATCATTTCAAGTCAGTGACTGCAGTGTAAAATAAAAATATTTCTTAAATACAGATTGTTCATTTAAAATCAAAAGACAAAGAATAGAATACAAGATTTTTTAAACAATGATATGATAAGTAAACAGAATATAGAAGATGTGTCAGCTAGCAGCTGCCATCTTTCCCAACAGTTCAAGAAGAAATTACTGTTGCATAGAAACATATAATCAGTAGCATACCTAGGGAGGGATGAAAGGGGCAACTGCAGTGGGTGCAAAGTATTAGAGAGTGCAATCCAGTCAGGCAGCAATCATCCTGATCGACCTTAGTGTAATACCAGCTTTTAAAAGCCGGTATTGCATTTTTCAGTCAAACTTGAGCATTGTAGTGCTCTGTACAGGACATAAACTGTAGCAATATTTGTAGAAAGCTATTGGTATAGTTTAAAGAAAAGTTTTATTTATTTTTTTTTACTCTAATGTGAGGATGATTGGTTGAGAGCAGGGCACAGAAACAGGGCCTGAATTGGTGCAGTGGGGGGGGGGGGCTTGTCCTTTATTTGGCCACCTGGTTGGTGTGCCAGTAAAAGGAGCGAAAGAGAGGATTGGGTACCGTCTGTCATTCTGTAAGTACTGCAGAAGTCTTTTGCTCTAATGAAGAGCTGAGGGGATGGGGCACTGGTTTGTGGGACTGACACAGGGGCTGTTTGAGCCAGCATACTTCTGTATATAATGTTCTACATATCTGCATATTGTCTTATCTAGTATTGTTGCTGATAATTCTACATACATTTATGGCTTATTGCCCTAATGGCTCCCCTGAAAAGCACTCAATCCACCATCTCCCAGTAGAATTTGTTTGTATTGGACTATGATTTGTATTTATAGTTGTTCTTTGATTGATCTTAGTATTGGAGCAAGAAATCTATTTGGCACACTTGCCTGATACTTTAAAGTAAAAACACAAATGTGTGATTTTTTTCTGACTTTGTATTGAATCTATGCTTGCCATATTTCATGGAATTTCTCTTATCCTTCCATGACACTAGCCACATATGCAAAGCCATGGAGAGAATTATCATGAAAATTATCAATAATGACACGGGAATGGACCCAACCCAATTTGGTCTCCTCAAGGAAAGGTCATGCCTACTCATCCTGGTGTACTTCTTAGAGAAGGTTACCAAAGCAATGGATGAGTACAAAATGGTTCACACTGCCTACCTTGACCTGGCCAAGGTATTTGACACAATACCCCACTCAGGCATCTCACTGCCTACCTTGACCTGGCCAAGGCATTTGCCACAATACCCGCTCAGGCATTGTTGACAAAGTCAACAGGCTAGGTACAAACACCTATGTCATCTAGTAGATAACCAGCTGACTCACAGACAGTATCCAGAAAGTTAGAACTGGGGAATCCACCTCTACAAAGAGACCAGTCACAAGTGGAGTCTCAAGGGACTGGTCCAGGGACTGCTCCTTATTGGCATTTACTTCTCTGAATTCAAGTCCAGTGTCAATGCCTCTATCTGACTAAATTTCCAGATGATTACAAATTGGGAGCTCTCATTGAATCCCCCATTGACACAAAGATTCTCCAGGAAGAGCTGACACAAAACACAAGTGTCAGGGCCATGAACTAAAACTAAATGCCAAAAAATGCATAATAGTATCCTATAGTAACACATCCCTAAGAGTTAACCCATTAGTTAGGCACTTGGGGACACACATACACAGTAATCAAGCCTTTGGCCATCACAAGTCTACAGTAGAGAGGAATTCATTCTATGTTTTGCAACTTCTAAACAAAGATATGGCATCTAGGTCCAAGGAAGTCATTGTTCCACTGTGTTCAGGATTCATCAGATCTATCATTACGTACAATGCCCCCTTTGCTATGTACCTAATCAGGCATATCCAACAATACGAATTTCTAGAAGTTCCTCACTGAAAGAATACAGGGCATAAGTAACATGTCCTATGCAGACCACCTCAGGAACCTGTATTCCATCTCCTACAGGCTGCTTGGGGGGAGTTTTATGCCTGGCATATAAGACATTGTCAGACCCAATTCTGATGGACCTCCTGCATATCTGCAAAACAAATAGCACCAGAATTACCCATTCTAAAGACTTAGACCTTGCGTGTGATATAAATAGGACATGCTGGAGAGACAGGTATGTATCCTGGAGACTAACCCTTCTCTGGAACAGGCTCCCATCCATGTGAAGCAGAGTTTCTCTCTAACCCAATTCAAGCATAACTTGGACAATTGAATGGGGAACAGGAAATTCATCCCTAGTTTGGCACCTATGTCTATAATGGGCACAGGCAGCCTGTAAGTGGTTCATCTTCCAGGACCCTGCTTGTAAAAGTTTCATATCCCAGGCCCCTGCTTGTAAATGTTTCATCTCCCAAGCCCCTGCTTATCAAGGCTACAAGAATTTGTCAGAGATTTGGGATGCACGGCTGGCTTAAAGAGGCCCTTTTGCTCATTTATAGTAAAGAAGCACTGCAAACTCTACAAAGAGACCAGTCACAAGTGGAGCCTCAAGGGACTGGTCCAGGGACTGCTCCTTATTGGCATTTACTTCTCTGAATTCAAGTCCAGTGTCAATGCCTCTATCTGACTAAATTTGCAGATGATTACAAATTGGGAGCTCTCATTGAATCCCCCACTGACACAAAGATTCTCCAGGAAGAGCTGACACAAAACACAAGTGTCAGGGCCATGGACTAAAACTAAATGCCAAAAAATGCATAATAGTATCCTATAGTAACACATCCCTAAGAGTTAACCCATTAGTTAGACACTTGGGGACACACACATACACAGTAATCAAGCCTTTGGCCATCACAAGTCTACAGTAGTGAGGAAATCATTCTATGTTTTGCAACTTATAAACAAAGATATGGCATCTAGATCCAAGGAAGTCATTGTTCCACTGTGTTCAGGATTCATCAGACCTATCATTACGTACAATGCCCCCTTTGCTATGTACCTAATCAGGCATATCCAACAATACGAATGTCCAGAAGTTCCTCACAGAAAGAATACAGGGCATAAGTAACATGTCCTATGCAGACCATCTCAGGAACCTGTATTCCATCTCCTACAGGCTGCTGAGGGGAGTTTTATGCCTGGCATATAAGACATTGTCAGGTCCAATTCTGAAGGACCTCCTGCATATCTGAAAAACAAATAGCACCAGAATTACCCATTCTAAAGACTTAGACCTTGCGTGTGATATAAATAGGACATGCTGGAGAGACAGGTATGTATCCCGGAGACTAACCCTTCTCTGGAACAGGCTCCCATCCATGTGAAGCAGAGTTTCTCTCTAACCCAATTCAAGCATAACTTGGACAATTGAATGGGGAACAGGAAATGCATCCCTAGTTTGGCACCTATGTCTATAATGGGCACAGGCAGCCTGTAAGTCATTCATCTTCCAGGACCCTGCTTGTAAAAGTTTCATATCCCAGGCCCCTGCTTGTAAATGTTTCATCTCCCAAGCCCCTGCTTATCAAGGCTACAAGAACTTGTCAGAGATTTGGAATGCATGGCTGGCTTAAACAGGACCTTTAGCTCATTTATAGTAAAGAAGCACTACAAACTTAATTTGTTAAAAATAAGGACACAAACAGCAGCTGATTGTATCTGGAAGGATCTGTGATTAGTCTATTATCATATTGTGAAGAGTAAACTATTGAAACGTCAGTAGCTTTGTGTTGCTGTCATACCAATCCCTAACAAGGAGCTTGAGCTCTATAGGGTCTGAATCTCTCTGCTTGCCTGCACCATTATCATGTAAAAAGGCTATTGCTCAGGATGCCTACATAAATGTTATTTTTTATTGATTTATTAGCTAGGTAGGCAGACTAGTCCTACAATGATATTTTGGACCTGATGTGAAAACATAAAGTTTAATGCAAATAGTACAGAGAAATAAGAAATGTACAACTTAATACAAGTTAGACAATGGGCAAACGAACACATTCTCACCCTGACTGCACAAGGGATGTTCTTCAACAGAATGCACATGTAAAGCCCTTAAAAAAAAAAAAAAACTCTACCTCCTCATGGTAGCTTATTCTGATGCCTTAAAGCTTGGACACAAGAATGAAATGGATGCCTTTTTTTGCTGGCTAAATGCAGCTTTGCTTTTAGCAAGAGTAAAATAATAAAACAAGTAAATTAAAAAATAAATAAATAAAACTCAACCAACAAAAATAACTGGAATAGCAGCTACAAGGACATGCTGTTTTACTTAGACCTTGTTACACTCAGTTAAAAAAAAATTGGAAGGTGTAAAAATAAACCAAAAAAGAAAATTAAATTCTGTGAGAGTGTGTGTGTGTGTGTGTGTGTGTGTGTGTGTGTGTGTGTGTGTGTGTGTGTGTGTGTGTGTGTGTGTGTGTGTGTGTGTGTGTGTGAGCAACACAGACAGAGAGTGCATACCTTTAAACTTCTCTCCTAAACGTTTGGCTCCAACGAGGCTTTTCATCAACATGCATTATCTGAACAATAAGAAGCATAAAACTATGGTATCTAATTTTATTAACCAATTGTAATTTTTCAGCCTTTCCCAGAAAATGAAAATGAAGGGTACAAATCAGGGACATTCTGCAAAATCAGGGACAGCTGAGGCAGTTTTTTTTTTTTTTTTTTTTTTTTATTTTATTTGATCACAATGACAGTTAAAGTTTAGTCAATCAAAAACTTTATTCTGATTGCTGGATGTGTGTGTGTGTATGTGTGTGTGTGTGTGTGTGTGTGTGTGTGTGTGTGTGTGTGTGTGTGTGTGTGTGTGTGTGCGTGTGTGTGTAGGGTTGGGGTTTGTCTGTCTCTGCATGTGTATGTGTGTGACTATGTGTGTGTGTACTGACCTTAAATGCTAATACAACATATTTTGGATATAAAATACTTTCTCCAACAACAATTATATATGCTACAGCAAATTTGAAACATTAGGTGGAGAAAGTATTTTGCATCAAAAATATGAAAAAAATGAATATACTAATAAAAACAAGTATGAACCAATTTGACAGCTAGAGCATTGTCTAAGTATGATGATGTCCACCAGGGTGGATATTATTGGGGAAATACCCTTAGAGGGGTGTAGATGTCGTCCACCTGCAGTGTTGGGCCACACAATATACCTAGATAGATATTTCCCCAATAACACCCACCCTGGAGAGCAATGTTACCTGTTTATGTACAACGTTCCACATTCAGCAGTAAGTGGACATCCTTGTGTTAGCTCAGGAGAGAGGTAGTACAGTAAAAGGAGTAGTAAAAGGAACAGGGGGCAGAGGTAACATGTACCGTCAGGTGGAAGAATGGGTGACACAAGTGAAGTCCGGACTAATCCACTAGTTGCAAAGCTCAGTGGGAACAGTGGTAAAAAATAAGCATAAAAATCAGGACACATATTGAGGGGTGCATTATGAACAGGAAATAGGAAGGTCCATAATTGGCAGCATTAAAATATTCCAGTCTTCAAAATACACATAAGAAATTAATTGCAGTCTAATGGGTCTCCTATAACTCAGCCCCACCATCTGTATTTTTAGTAATTCATTAGAAGGATCCCAGATGAGCACATCCTTAATTTTCTATACTTCACCTATTTTTCTAGCAGTCCAGTTATTAGTCTTACTAAAACAGCCATTAGTTGTGACAGCCCATTATACAATAGCATGGATTTCAGCTATCTGTTTTGCTTTTATTTGTATTCTGTGTTTGAGTCTGCTGTCTGCATTGCTGTTTTGCCATGACATGTATTCTGTAGCTGTTTTCAGACTTTCACAGTAATATGGCATGCATCTCTGCTGTAATCATTGATGACATATTCTGTTTAAATCTGGCTTGTACTATGGTGATGTGGTATAAATGTGTTTGTTGCTTCATTCATCAGTCATGCTTCATATTTCCATGTCAATTTTATTTTGCATCCATCTGTTTTTTCTTTTGCTTGCATGCCATTTTGATGAGGAAAGCTGCCAAAGCCTAGACATCAAAAGGTAAGCACTGTAGTGCTATCATCTGCTATTAGAAAACAGTACATGTGGTTTCTGTTTGCAAAAATATAATAAAATGAAGTAAGCTGCATATGTAGATTTTTATTTGTGATAATGGAGTATTCAAGTGCAAACATGAGGTAGTTTTAGTCTTCAAGCCCGGTTGCAGAGTAGAGACTACACTGTGCATTTTTTGAAAAGACAGAAATTATACTTTTAATTTTTCTCTTTTCTGATTTTGGCAGTTCCATAATACTTGCAGGTCATATTTTAGGGAAGTTATAACTCAAGATATGCCAGTGAAAATAAAAAAAAAAAAAATGATTTTAATAAAATATACAGATGCACTGCTTAAGAATACTTGCAGTCACACAGTATGACTACTGCATTTAAAGTTTTAAACCCTATTTTTTCTAACACAAACCTAATTATTTAGACTTTGAAAATTACCAGTGTTTTCCAAATTTGCAGATTATGTTGGTGACCAAGAACAATCTGAACATGCATTCCTTTCTTTATATATGCATAAGCAGCACTTTGTTTTACCTGTGGATGGTGCTTGTGCACAGGTATCTTTCAGTACTAAAACTCTGATATCTAAAATGTGCTTTTGTGGAAAGTACTGCAAAGATGCAGCAAGTCATTGAAAGTGAACTGCTCAAACATACCGACCTTTCCATGTGCAAGATTGCAGAACAGCAGGGATTATGGAATTCACCCTTTCTCCACTGTAGTGCAATCTAGTTGCTATATATAAGGAACAGGGCTGTGGTGGCATAGCCCCCAATGTGGGTGGAGCAGGGGGGAGTCACCCAATAAAAAAAAAATTCTTTGTATTTTTTGTTTTTGTTCAATGTTTTGTGTTTCAGTCTGTTCAGACTGATGAGTTGAAGGTCAATGTTTTTGTTTTTGATGTAATGTGATGATATATAAGGTGCATTTATTTATATATTTGTATGTATGAATGTGCTTAAATTCATCAAACTGACAAACTGTCAATGTCACTAATGTCAATATGTTAACGTCAACAAACTCTGAAATATATATGTGTATGCTTTGATATTAATCCTTGGTGCATGCAAATTTTCAAACATGGTAAGCTCCTCTGCACCACCCATACCTGAGGCAAATTATTTATTCCAGCTGTGAGGCACATGATCCCTGGGGAAAAGGGATAATCCCCAAGCATGGGAATTGTTGATCTTGCACACTTGCCGACCATTAGTTTTGTTTATTTATTTATTTTCTATTTCTACATATATCTGTGTTTTTATTTTACAGTGCATACTCAGAAGTCTGATTAAAGTTTTACTTTGTAGAGTTCACAGGTTGTCTGCCATAGGCACACCTTTCCGGTTTCCTTTCAGGTACTTGATCGTAATTTCCTTAGTTCCTATTATGCCAGAGCATGTTTTCTCAATACTTTGTTCCCTCATTCTTTCTTGCTTACCATGTGTTGCGGTGATGTATGTAGGCTAGAATTTTACAATTCAATACAAAACTTCAGTGTCTGCCTAAAGAATGAGACATCTGCTTTTAGTATTTTTAGTGAATGGTCTTTGTTTGAGTCAGATGTCAAAGTGAGAATAGTAACAGTAAGGAGGGTAAAGGTATCCACAAGGGGTTTACTCTTTACAAAATGCAAACGTGATTATTTTAATGTGTGTGTGGCTGACTTCCTCAAAACTTCATTCTCGTTTGAGTACTTGCATTTACCTTATATGTGTAATCAAGAGAATATCTCAGGATGGAATGGAACAGAACAGGTATTTTTTAACTTGTGTGATGGGTTATTATAGGGTATTGTTTGGGTAGTATAGTTTCCCTGTTTGGGCCAAATTTACTTCACTTTAATGAACTGAACAGTATGAGCTAACTCGGTGAACTGCATTTGCTGTTATTGTTATCAGTGTCACTTCCTGGATGGAAGAATTACAATCACATAAGGCATGGGTTACTGCAGGGAAGTGTCCACCAGAATTAATAATCAGTATAATAACACTAACGATAAATTAATAACACTTAAAAAAAGAAATAACTTTAATAAAATAATGAGCGCTTTCAATGTGTAATCATTCAGACTTCATCAGATCAACACTATTCCCCCAATTGAACGATTTTAATAGTTAATACAAATATCTTAAAAGTAGCAAACCCACACTAAGTAAAACTACATTTAAAAACAAAATATTTAATAATTGTGGTGGGTAATTTTAGTAAACTTGTAACACCAAGACTTTCTTTGAGGTCAGGTAGCTTATTAGCTTGCAGACTTAATTGCCAATGACATTCATGTAATTAGTATAAACTTTTATAATCTCCAGTTCTCTGATACATTGAAACATGTTCTAATACACCAAGTAAGAACTTCTGAAAGTTTCTTCATCCCAGAGTCATGCTTGACATTTTCTTATTGGTCTTGCCAACAGAGGAGTCAAAGGTTAAGCAATTGACAAATACACTATTCTGATATAAATAAATACAGGTGCAGTAATAAGCTTCACACTAATAGTTTTATAACCAGCATCACGTATGAGTTATTAATAATGAACCTGCATGACGAATAAAGGCCCAATCAAGTTTTTTTTATGGCCTTTGTTTAATAAGTGACTGTTCTATGTTGGCAAGACTGTCAGGAAGCTGTCAAGTGGAAAATAGTAATAGGAAGTTATTTCGTAATGCACAAGCCTTATCAAAAACTTAATTGCCAGTGGCCATTATATACCCAGTGGATGAATGGAATCTAATAAAAAGTCCTAGAACCATCTTAGCAGAAAAAGAGCAACTATCTATTATGTTTGTATTTCATCAAATAAATGACATCAGACAAAGATACAGACAACTGACCCACTTATTTTCATAAAATACCCGGCCACTCATCCAATGTGCTTTATTAAAGCTGTAGAAGGGGAATCCTGTTATATCTGGGCAGCAAATGCATTAATATCCTTAGAATAATAGTGACATCAAAAATCTGAAAATGTGTTCTTTCATATCATCTAGACCTCCTAAGGATTCAGTATGTTGTGTATCCCTGTTTTCATCTTTTCCAGCTTATACTGTACCATAGAATACATTTCTTTCCTTATGTTTGCAACATACTTACCAATTGGTAGAAAGTGCAGTTGTGAAAGTAAACGTACCATAACAGTAGATATTTGAATAGACCACTGTTACAGTAACGTAAACTATCTGAGCGATTATGACAGGGAAAGGACCAATTGGACCATTGAACTTTCCACATGCCCTATTCAAAGATGGAAGATGTGAATTCAAACAGGAACTGTGTTTTGTAGTGTACTGATACTGTTACAAAATTTTGAAAAAGCATTCAACATACAAATTGAGTGACACCTCAGTCCTCCCCATTCTCTGAAGAGTTTAGGCATGTAAGTGGCCTCCAAGAAAGTTTTTTTTTTGTATCATCTGTTATAAAGCTGCACACACTTCCAAAATTATCAGTGGAGCCCTGTGTTGGGGAATGACATATAGTCATATTTACATAAAGCAATAATAGAAGAACAAGCATACAAAACATGAATTCTGTAAGAAAATTGATTAGCAAGTTTTTCTACTTAACAAAAATGTTTTTGCATGTGTGTTTTTGTGTGTAGCTCCATGAGATTCTAGCACACTTTGTTTGGCAGTAGATTTTATGTCAGGCTAGTAATCTAAGTACAGCTGTCCTCTAAAGTTGGAGATAGTCTTTTCTGATTGCTTTTGTGTAGTCAAAATATTTAAATAGAGCCAGAAATACCTAAAACCTTTTCATGATTACCCAGATAAACCTGGACATCATCTGCAAAAAGCAAAATTTTGTATGTATTATTTTCCTTTACACAGGCAGGCTTAAATGCTGCATCCTCAGTCTTTGGCTGTAACATCTCAAGATTACCAATGGCTTTTCTACCGGGAATTAGGCCACATTGATCTCAATGGACTTGAGCAGCAATTGTAGTGCCAGCCTTAAAAATGTCATATCCACAAAGTGTTTATAATCATTTTTTTATATTAATATAGGTGTGGAGAATTTTACCAAGAGTCTTTACCCAGTTTTGAAAAAAACAAAATAGTAACCTGTTCCCAGATATCTAAAATATTCACTGAAAGCAAAAAACAAGTTGTGCTGTTTGACCAGCAGAAGATCAAATCATTTCTCAAATGAGTTAAAATGCCTTCTATAATAATTTGTTCTGATCTTTACACTTACCCAGATGTGGCTTACAGTATCTCCTCTAAAGAAATCACTGGCATTGTTGAGTCTTCATGGCCCTAAGTCAATCTTGATAAACCCATCTGTCTTATGCAGGTCTTCACTTGAGCCTTTTGAGCACTATTTTGTCTTGAATTTTAGTATGATATGCTATTCCTTGAAACATCTCATGCATGCCCTCAGGGTAGCATGTAATCTAAGTTGATATTTCTTAGTTTTGGAATGAGTCTGTCTATTTCATGATGTTGCCTGATAGCTAAATATTTTAATTGGAATGAAAGTCGTTAAAGTGTTCTGTTCTAAATGCCCTCTTAATTAACCTTTTCTTTGCAAGATTTCTGTAACCTGAGGACTCTTATTTTTAAAATTGTTTATGCATTTGTGGGACTGTCATCATTCATTTCAGATTGAAGACCCTCTACATGGGACTGTCATCATTTATTTCAGGCTGAAGACTTTATACATTATTTGACTTTTTCTTTAGTCTGCTGTCACCTTCATTTAACTTGAGTGTACATCATTAATTTCAGAGTTCTCTATGTCTCTGACTACCCTCCCCAATAACTCTCCAATAGCAGTCACATCTCCATATTTCAACTCTACTAGCCCTGTTAATTATTTTTATTAGATTTGTTAGCCTACTCATATTTGATGGTTCAGTAGTGAATGCCATTCACCTTACAGGTAGAAAATTCCTAATATGAGTTTTCTCATCACTATCATGGTCTCAAGTCCACAGCAGTATTAGCAAATTATGAAACTAATCTTTGGTTGGACTAAACTGAAGAGAAATAGATATACAAGGATGTAATTGCAAAAAAAATAAAAATATGCTTAATAGTTTCTTGGTGGGTTGACATGCTGCTAATAAGATGCAAATAAAAATACCATAGGACCACATAGTATGAGGTATTCTTTGAAAACGATAAAATATTCTTATAATTACTGGCACCCTTCATGTTCACCTACACTAAGTTGCAACAGAGTGTTCCCAGTCTAGGTATTTCAAACAATCATTTAGAGAAAGAAATAAAAACAGCTAACCATTAAGATTACAATAAATCCTAAAATATTCATTATGCCATTATCTTCCAGCACCACCCAAGTTCCCAAAGAAAACTATAATTTCTCTTATTATTCGGTGACTGGGGTAACAATGGTCTTCCTTAGTAGCTGCCATGTTGATGGAATGTACTTAAATAAAACAACAAGACCTGGTTAGTCACTATCCAAATTAATCTTATAATTAAATTCATGTGACCTTGTCTGCCATTTTTAAAGAGATTGATGAGGAGTTTAAGTTCTAGATGAAATGGGAAGTTAAAATTATTTTAGAAAATCAAAGCAGACCTTAATGATTATAAAACTAAAAGATTTTGTATGTTCTACTATCCTGACATCCCCTGGAGCTGCATGCCCAATAAAGGAGAATATCAATAGGATGTTCTTTGTCATTGTCATCTAATGAGTAAACTGACCTGCAGTGAAATTTCAAATGGCCACACAATAACATACACACTGTAGGGGTGGGATCAGCATATCCTGAAGTTTACAGTCATCCTCTGGTATGGGATCAGCACAAGAAAAAAACATAATTCCTAATCAAATATAAAACATGAATAGTAGTAGTAGGAGGTATGAACCAAAATCAGAAGGTGAAGAGGTAAAATTACTGTAACAAACTATTATACACCCAGAAAACTGAGTTGTGATTCATTTGTTGTGTTCATTCTAGCAGTACTAGACAAACAATAGGATAGTATTAGCATTTCTATTGTACTCCTCCTGATGTAGGTATTTTTTATATGTTTCTGTTGTTCGTCTATCATGGCAGGAAACTGAATGATGTTTTTAGATATGTACCTAAACTGCAGTTATGATTTTATCATCATGAACATAATTTTAAGGATCATTATTAATTTTGTAGGTGGCTACACTCCTGTAGAATAAGACATTGATCAGTTAATGAATTATTCTACTCGGTGGACTCAGCATTTCAGAGTATGGTGGAGAATTTCAGAGTATAGCCCGTGTTTGCAGGATTTGTTGATTTATAATATGAAACTTACCCACAGAAAATGCTTTCGTACCTTCTTGTAAACATTCCATTATCATTTTTTTTACCAGGCTATACTAAAATTTTGGAAACTGAAGAAGGATGTGGAATTTCGCTAAAGGAAACAGAGCATTCTTACAAATTGTTGATTATTAGTAGTTATTGCATTTGAAATTTAAAAAAAAACTGTGTCAGATAGTAAGCAAATGGAGTTCAAAGAAATCAAACTCTGGAATACAAGAGACAAAAGTGTTAACAACTCATAGCTGTCGTCCTCTGCACTAAGTGCTAGAGATTGATCTGCCATAATACATTATCTATGATACCACACATATAAAGAAAATGATTGAGCAGGGATGGAGATGGAACACAATAAAGCTAGTTGCTAATTAAAATAAAATGCCTTATATCCTGACTGGAACTGGGGGGGGGGTCTATGCAGAGTTAGTTATAATTCAGACATAGATTTTAAACAGGCAAATAAAGGAGATAAATCTGCATATGGGAGGCAACGTAGTCATATTGGATGAGAAGTTATTATGATAGATATGTTCAGTTCTGATTATCAATATAAAAAAAAATAAAGGCAATGTTTTATAATGATTTTAATCATATTGTTACATTATTAAAGGTAATAAGGGTCCATGTTTATCCTATGAAGACATGAAAGCTTTGTTAGTAGCTTAGAGTGCCATTTTTATGTCTTCCGAAAGTACATAAAAATATTTTAGCTTCTCTTCCTTATCCCATAGTCTATGGTATTCTCAGCCATACTGACATTTGAGATTATCAAATTTTGCACAAATAAATTATTAAATTAGCTTCATATACAAAAGACAGTTATGGTACGTTCAACAAAAAATAAAGGTATCACATGACTGAATGCTTATTTTGGGCAATAGCAAATATAAGGGATATGTATGGAAGTACAGAATATATGAATGGTATTTGAGCTGTGATGTATTATATTGGAGGTGCACTTCTTTTAATTTATCATAAAGAATTACTATTTTTCATTCAGCAGCAACTTTTCTGTATTTAATTCTAAGTATTATTGCAGATTAAGAACACAGCCGTAGGGGTAGGTTTTGCCCCTCTTATGCCAATTTATGGGATTTCTTTTCAGCTATATGTATTAATGGTTGTAGAGTTTAATGTGGTGCTATTTTTAGACACCAAGATTACTTGCTATTCAGCTGTTATGGTCATATGAATCAATCTGACATATATGTAGAACAACTGGAAAACAATAGATTTGGAACACATTTTATTGCCTATAAGCATGCATCTCAGACTACATACTTGAATATAATTATATTTATGGTAGGTGATAAGATACAAGGTAAAGAACTTGGAAAAAGTACATCTAGTAATAACTTATGCAGCACTAGTGATAATAAAAACATTACTGAATCCGTGCCATTACTTAAATTAGAATGCAGAGATTATTTATTCAAATAATTTATTCAAAATGATGATTTTTGAAAGTTTCACATTATTTATTATTATACCACATGCACTTGGTAATGGAACTGAAGTGGCCTCTACACATGCTATAAGTAATATATTGAGCATCTCTGCATAATAAATCAAGATTAATATGTGTTTTTCAAAATGCTATGTTTAGTAATTGATAAGTTATTATTTTATACACAAGCAATAGTGCCTGACAGGGTGGGTGTTATTAGAGAAATTATGCCCGATCCATGGAGGGCCCCCTCCACTCCTGAAGTAAGACCCACATTGTCACATTGCTTGTAGATAATGAGTTATTTGTTAATTTGTTTTTTTTATTAGTATATATTTTTTATATTTTTGATGTAAAATAGTTCCTGTGACTAATATTTCAGTGTGTTGATATAGCACAAACAATTATTAGAGAAAGTATTTTGCATACAAAATATAAGATACATAAATATTTAATGTTAACATACACACACACAAAGTCACAGAAATACACATGCAGAGGCAGACACACACACACACACACACACACACACACACACACACACACACACACACACACACACACACACACAAATGTGTCCAGCAATTGTAGTTACTTTCATGACTACTCACCTGCCATTGTGATCAAATGAATGAATTTATGCTTGTTTCCTGCCTTTCCTGTAACTAGTGTAGTCCAGATAGAGATTTGCTATATCTGCGACTAGTTTGTAAGCTTCTGAGCCCCCCAAGCCTGTCTGTTTGGGCAGGTTTTACATCTCTCTCAACTTCCTGATTTAAAAGACTAGTCTAGTCCAGATACAGATTTGCAGTATCCAGGACTGTTTGTAAGCTCCTTAGCCCCCCAAGCTTTTATGTATTGGTGGGAAACCTTCTAGTTTATCAGTGGGAGTGGTAAGCACTAGGTAACCTATCTACCATAAAAGGAGTGGTTCTGGCCCAGAAATTGTAGTTATTGGATGTTTGGACAGTTTTTCCATCTCTCTCAACTTTCTGATTGTTGTTACTTGTTTCCCCCCTTTCCTGTAACTAGACTAGTCCAAATACAGATTTGCTGTATCCAGGACTGTTTGTAAACTCCTGAGGCCCCCAAGCCTTTCTGTGTTTGAGGGAAGCCTGCTAGCTTATCAGTGGGAGGTAGTAAGCTCTAGGTAACCTATCTACCACATAAGGAGTTGTTTCTGGCTCAGAAATTGTAGTTATTGGCAGTTTGGGCAATTTTTCCATATCTTTCAACTTTCTGATTTAAAAGCCCACATTTGCACTTGTTTCTTTCTTGTAACTAGTCTAGTTCAGATACAGATTCTTAGTTTTAGCACTTGAATTTGTTTATTCATGCTCAGCACTTTTTCAGAACTTGTTGTAAGCAATAAATAAGCTACAAATTACTGCAGCACTCAACCTTCCTCATTACCTAGAGGAAAACAGGTTTTGTACTTACTTTCCTCACTTGCTTAGAGAAAAACAGCTATTGTACTCACTTTGCTCACTTGTCTAGAGGAAAATAGTTTTTTATTCAGGCATGTCCAAGGGTCAGCCCCCAGTGTTCTCTCTTGTCTATCTGATGAATCTGGGCATCTTGGGGCAATGTAGCAATTTTTCTCATGTACACAGACAACCCTCCCCTCCTGCCACCCAACACTACAACCTGTGAAAGCTGCACTTATCTAGCCAAACTGGAGGTAAAGCTCTCTCCAGCCAAGACTGAACTTGACAGTCAAGAGGAGAAGGTAAACACTTGCACCACACCACACTCATCACACAGACCCACTAAACCTACACCACCAAAATCCACACATAGAAGCACAAAAACATTCACAGAGGCTCTCATAATAATCTGCTCAAGCAACAGAGACCTTCAAAGCAGAAACGCAAGCAACCTATACCCCCCCCAACACAAGCCAAATGACACATACCCCACAGACTCAGTGTGCCAATCAACCACAATGCATAAGGCAAAACAACGTAGCCAATACACCAGTCATAGGTGACTCTGTAGTCAGGCACACTGATGTCCCACTCACCAGGCTAAACAAGAAGAAGGTTACTGTCAGCTGCCTGGTGGGTGCCAGGATCTGCCACATAACCCAATCACTCAGGTCACTCCACAGCAAGTGCAAATATGACTCTGTGATTGTCCATGTTGGTGTGAATGACCTGAGGCATACCTCCCTGGACTGCATAAAAAGAGACATGGAAGATCTCTCCGATCTTGTAGCCCAAGCATGTATGACCCTAGCCCTGAGTAGCATCCTGCCATCGCCCAGAATGATACAATGGTACAAGGACAAAATGATTGACTTCAACAATTGGCTAAGCTTCTGGTGTCATTCTAAGGGGATCCAGTATCTGTCTGCCTAAGACGACATGGTCGACAGACCACGATGCTTTGCCAGCATGGCCTGCACCTGTCACCCCTGGGATTCCGGATACTGGCTAAGGCTCTTGCCGCCCCTATAGTGCCTTTTTTAGGAAAGGTACAAATAACAAATTCACCACCGTAACAGGAACAGGCGAGCAAAAACTGAGGGTAATGCTACTCAATGCTAGAAGTCTAAATCTCAAAATGCACTCCCTTGAGTCACTCCTTAAAATTGAGAACATCAATATCTGTGCAGTGACTGACACCTGGTTCAAGGCTCCAGAGAGCACCCCTGCATTACCAGGCTATAACTCATACCACACTTTTCGGCCACCTAACCTGGACCAGAACACCAAAGGCAGAGGTGTGTCCATTTTCATTAAGGATATCCACACCTCCAGGCTAGTTGCTCAGCATAATGCATCCGAAGTTATCCAAGTGCAAGTAACTCTTGGCAAAACGGCAATCCAAATTGTAGCTTGCTACAGATCCCCCACCATGCCCCAGGATTCCCACTCCTCTTTTCTTGATATACACTGGAAAATATTAAGGTTCAACCAAACACCCTAATAATGGGTGATTTCAACTACCCCACCATTAATTGGGAAAACTACTCATGTACCAACTTCTTCTCTCAACACATTCTGGAATTCATAAATTTCAATGCCCTGGATCAACTTATCCAAACCCCCACCAGGGGCAACAGTATCCTAGGCCTAGTCATTCCACACCTGAAGTCAACTCCTCATTGGTCAGATCCGACCATAAGCTAATCACCTCAGATATCTACATCCCACCCCCATTAAGGAAACCATGGTAAAAAATTTCTCCAAAACCAGCTTCATGCTTCTTAAGACAGAAGTGCTGAACTTCATGACACCCATTCAGATGGACAATACAGTTACGACTGCTGAATCCTACACAAATGTACTCTATAAGCACTTACACGAGTGCATGGATTGTGCTATCCCAAACAGTACCAAGACGCTATCCTCCAAAAAAGTAAGCCAATCTGGTGGTCCCCTGCCATAAACAAACTCTACAACAGAAGGAAGAAACTGTTGCAAAAGAGTAAAATCCCATGAGTGGAGGAGCTCACTGGTCAGCCTCAGTTAGAAGCTGAGACCCCTTATAATATCCTCCAAAGCTAGCTACAAAAACAAAATCACCACTGATTCTAGGGGCAACCACAAAGCATTCTATAGCTATGTCAAGAATCTCAATGGCAACACCCAGATCTGCTATGAGTTACAGCACAACAGCACAAAAATTACTGAACCAACTGATATTGCCAACATCCTGGCAGATAGGTTCAGTGCTAACTTTACCCACCTCTCACCCCCTAAAGGGCCCATATCTCTACAGGAAGAATGCAGAGTCCTTGCAATCACAACTATGTAGGTAAAAGCTACACTCTCTAAAGACAGAAACACAGCACCCATGGGACTGGACAACATCCCACACTGCGTTTTACACAAACTTCAGAATGAATTGACTCCCTACCTACGCACCATGTTCAATCATAGCCTCACATCAGGCTTTGTGTCCACTGAATGGTGCACAGCAACAGTTATCCCACTCCACAAAGGGGGAGCCACCACTGATCCCAGGAACTATTGCCCTATTAGCCTGACGAGCCAGGTCTGTAAGGCCATAGAACGTATCACCATGGAACTTATAAACAAAGACATTGGTAACCTCAAACTCTGGACCCCACCCAGTTCAGGTTTGTGAAAGGCAGATGATGCCGCCTGAACCTGATTGACTTCTTTGAGGCAGTCACTAAAGCTGTAGATGAAGGTAAAGTGGTTCACACAGCCTATCTTGGCCTCGCCAAGGCTTTTGATACCATCCCCCATTCTGGGATTATAGCTAAACTCACTAAACTAGGTATAAATCCCTATGTCACAAGATGGTTTGCCAACTGTCTCACTGACAGAACCCACACTGTAAAAGTTGCAGAATCCAAATTTGACTTCAAACCAGTGACAAGTGGAGTGCCACAGGGTTCAGTCCTCGGACCTCTCCTGTTAGGTATCTACTTCTCTGAAGTTCAGGCTAACACAGAAGGCCTTTGGCTAATGAAGATTGCAGATTACTACAAACAAGAACCATAGTCGAGTCTACAAAAGATGTGGACATCCTACAGAAGGGCCTCACTGAAACAGATGCCTGTTGTCAGAGCCATGGCCTCAAGCTCAATGCCAAAAAGTGCATTGTCATCCCCTTTGGTTAAAAACTCTGTACCCATGAACTACCACATAGGCGACAGTCTACTTAACGCCGAATATGTGATGAGACCTTGGGACCCAGGTGGACAGTAATCTCTCCTTTGATAATCACATTGCCATAGTAGTCAAGAAATCCTTCTACGTGGCACACCTCATCACAAAAGGCTTTTCATCCAGGAAAAAAGAGGTCATTGTTCCCCTCTACTCAACACTCATTAGACCCATTGTAGAGTACAATGCCCCTTTTGGAATGTACTCACAAGACATCTGCAGCTGCTGGAAAGGCCACAGAAGTACCTCACAAAAAGGATTACTGGCCTCAAACAAATGCCCTACCACTGACCGTCTCAAAAAACTCCAGCTTTACTCCATAACATATCGCCATCTCTGAGGAGATCTGTGCCTAACATATAAAGCTATGTCAAACCCAGAGCTGTTGGACATGCTACACCTAAAGAAATCCCAATCCCTCCGAGCTACACGCTCTAGGGACCTAAACCTTGTCACCACAATAAACAGGACATGCTGAAGGGATAGATTCCTGTCCCAGAGACTTCCCATACTCTGGAACAAGCTACCCATCTATGTCAAGCAAAGTTCCTCATTAGCACTCTTCAAGAAAAATCTTGATGATTGGATGGGAAATAGGAAATACACCCCGGGGATCACTTCTGTGGGTCTGCTCGACAGGGGCACAGGAAAGTAACATTCTTGGGTGGCATAAGCCAGGGAACCTTGTTGGCTAGGCTTACTTAGGCCCTTGAGCCGATAACCTAGTACTTCCCTATGAACCTATAAAAAAAAATCATATAATGCAAAGCACTGCACCCCCCGGCCACCCACTGTCCCTGATTTTACAGAATGTGCCTGATTTGTCGCCTTCATTTTCTGGTAACTGGCTGAGGATTACAGTTAGTCATTACAGTTAGACATGCTTGTTTCATACTTATTATTGTTCAGATAATGCATGTGGATGATAAGCCTCTTCACATCTGAATTCTTTAGGAAAAAGTTAAGATGCGTGCACCCTCTCTGGCTCTCACTCTGTCTCTCTCTCACACACACAGATACACACACACACATGTGTGTGCCACGCAGACTTGTGCATATTGCTAAACTCAGCTTTTTTAAACTGCACTTAACAAGGTTTAACTAAAATGACAAGCCAGTGTAACTGCTATTGCAGTTCATTTTTCTAGCTGATTTTTTAAATTTACCTTTTCTATTATTTTTACATTCACTAAAACCAAAGCCGCAAATAGAGTCTGTTTGCTTTTTTTTGTCCAACCTTTGTCACAGCTAAATATGCTGCCTTGAAGCAGCAGACTTTATTTTTACTGGGCTTTACCTCTACATTAATATCTTTTAAAGAACACTTCTTCTGCAGTTAGGGTGATGATGTATACTTTGCCCACTGTTTAACCTGTTTAATCCCAGGTGATAAACAAGCTTCAAGTAGTATTTTCTCAGAAACATAAAAGGTCATCTAGTTCACAGCCATGCAAAAGTGTCAAGAAAATTGCAGGTGATATGAAAAGATCCTTGAAATATCATAAATATGTACCATGTTCTTATATGACTTAAGGCAATGTTTGTCAAAGAAATGAACAAAAATTCATTATTAAATAGGATGTGACATGTTATACACAAGGGATTATCTGTGCTATTACATTTTTGTTCCAAGGTATATATTTTCAGAATTAAGATTGCTGCTACAATATTTGTTTTACAGCACATTAAAGACCTGAGAAGTAAAAAATTAAAATAGCCCTGTCATTAGGCAGCTTTGGGGTCAAAACCATACATTAAATGAGTTTAAATGTATGATTTTTTTTATAACAAAAACATATTAATGAATGTTGGAATAATGAAAGAGCTGGAATGCAAGCAAAGCTATTATATTACTATTCTGAGACATACTAATCAAAGGGTAAAATTTGATTCATTCATTTATTCTCTCTTAATTGCATTAGCTTATTCTGTACTGCACTCGGCAGGTGTAAAGTAAAGAAGTAATAACGGATGAGTTTACACCCTGTTATAGGATGCAGACACACACACACACACACACACACACACACACACACACACACACACACACACACACACACACACACACAGTATCACCTTGTATGCACACCAGTAAGTAATTTGGAGCATAGAAAGTTGACATAATAACATGTTTTCATGATGTAGGAAGAAACTGAAACACCAAACCAAAACGCACAGACACAGGAAGAACATGCATACCCCACACAGAAGGCACCCCAGCTGTGAACTAAGCCTGAAAATAAGAGCTTTGAGGCAGCAATTTTAGCTGTTGCATGTGTCTGCTGCCCCAGAGAGTATGACTATACTAATTCATTGGAATGTGTACTTTAAATGTGTAATAGGTTGCATTGATTTTTAACTGATTTTGTGCATATGTGATTATAATTCAGCTTATGCTCACAGTTTGTCCCATAGAAGTCTTAGGGCAAGGCTCTAGGCATTCCTTTATGTTCTTAATAATAACAAAATATGATTGAAATGTAACATCAGTCTCTGAATATTTCCATGCAGTTTTTGCTGAGATAGTTTTGTCTTTTCCTAGCTTACCATCAAGTTATCTAAGGGTGCAACAGTATTGTCTTGTAGTGTGAACTTTTATAGCACATTTGACAGCTGTATGAAAGATGGACTCCAATTTCTTGAAGCTTTATAGGACAGACGCTGGACAGAGAAGTTTTGACATTAGTAGAGCATTGACTAGGCAGCTGTTAGAAATGGAAGTATGAAAGTGTTTTTACTCAGCATAATGATCCCAACAGATGAGTAGCCTTATTTGAATCAACCAGAGCATGCTGAGCAAATCTGTGTTTATTTTCATGGGCAATCCCAATTTTACAGAAGAAATACATACATATATGTACTGGATAGTAAGGTTCATAGGTGTGTACTAGGCTAATGGCCCTGGAGCCTTTACAAGACTAGCCCAAAAAATTGCCCACACACCGTGCCACCCAATGTTAGTTCACAGTGCCCCTATCCAATAGGGCAAGTGGAATGATCCCTGGAGTGAACTTTCTGTTACCCATCCACTCGTTAAGATTTCTTTTGAAGAGGGCCAGCAAGGTGCTCTGCTTGACATGAACGGGAAGCTTATTCCAGAGTATAGGCAGTCTTTGGGAGATGAACCTATCCCTCCAGCATGTTCTGTTAATTGTGGTAATGAGGTTGTGATCTCTGGAGTATGTGGCACAGGGGATTGGGATTTCTGTAGGTGTAGTATTTTAAGTAGGCCTGGGTCAGACATGGCTTTGTAAATCAAGCAGAGATCATCTCAAAGTAGACAATAAGAGACTGAGAACAGCTGAAGTTTCATGAGTCTGTCCATGTAGGACATGTGCTTAAGGCCTAGGATCCTTTTGTGAGGTACTTTTGTGGCCTCTCCAGCTGTTGTAGGTGCCTGGTCAGGTACATGCCAAACGGGGTGTTATAATCGATGATTGGTTTAATGAGGGATGAGTAGAGAGGGATGATGACCTCTTTCTTTCTGGATGTGAAACTTTTGGTGATAAAATGTGCATGTAGAAGGAGTTTCTGACCACAGTGGCAATGTGGTGGTTGAAGATGAGGTAGCTGTCGACCTGGGTATGCAGATCTCTTCTGGCCCCTTCAATGTTCAGTGGGCTCCCATCAATGTGGTAATTTGTGGGAACTTAGATTTTTCCAAAGGGGATGATAATGCATTTTTTGGCATTAATCTTCAAGCCATGGTTCTGACACCAGTCATTGGTCTCAGAGAAGCACTTTTGTAGGATGAATGCATCACTTGGGGAGTTGATAATGACTCCTAACTTGCAGTCATCAGTGGACTTGATCAGCCAAAATCCTTCTGTGTTGGCCTGGACTTCTGAGAAGTAGATGCCACACAGCAGAGGGCCCAGGACCGAGCCCTGTGGGACTCGACTCATGTCTGGCCGACAGTCTGATTTGGAATCCACAACTTTCATTCTGTGGGTTCTGTCTGTGAGACAATTTGCAACCCACCTAGTGATGTACAGATTGATGCCTAGTTTGGTGAGTTTGTCAATGATACCCGAGTGGGGAATGGTATCAAAGGCCTTGGCCAGGTCGAGGTAGGCTGTATGCACTGCCTTGCCCTCATCCACAGCCTTGGTGACTGCCTCAAAGAAGTCAACCAGGTTCAGCAGGCAGGATCTCCTCTTGACAAAGCCAAACTGTTTGGGGTCAAGAGTTTGGAGATTGCCTATATCTTTGTTAAGCAAGTCCATGATGATGCGTTCCATAGCTTTGCATACCAGACTCATCAGGCTAATGGGGAGATAGTTCCCAGGGTCTGTAGTTGCTCCCCCTTTATGGAGCAGGATGACTGTAGCAGTCTGCCATTCATTAGGGACATAGCCTGAGGTAAGGCTGTGATTGAACAGGGCACACATACTTGGTGCCAGTTCATTTTGTATCTCATGTAGTATGCAGCCAGGGATATTAGCAGGTCTCATGGATGCTGTATTTTTGGCTTTGGACAATGCAGGTTTTACCTGTGTACCAGGCTTTCTTCTGGTATTGTGATAGGGCCCTTGGGGGGAGAGAGGGGTAAAGTTGACACTGAATCTGTCAGCCAGTATGTTGGCTATATTTTTTGGCTCAGTATAGGAGATGCCATTTTGCAATACCTCAGAGCAAATCTGGGTATTGCCTTTGAGGTTTTTGATATAGCTATAGAAGGCTTTGTGGTTGTTTTTGGTGTCAGCTGCAGTTTTGCCTTCATAGCTGGCTTTAGAGGATTTGATAACTGATCTCAGCTTTTTGCTGAGACTGATAAGGGAGGTTTTCCAGTCTTATGACTTCATTTTTTCTGCAACAGTTTCTTCCTTCTGTTGTAGAGTTTATTGATGGCTGGGGACCACCAGATTGGCTTCCTTGTTTTTTGGAGAAGAGCGTCTTAGCTCTATTTGGTATGGCAAGGTCCATGCATTTGTGTACCTGCTCATACAGTGCATTGGTGTATAATTTGGCAGTTATGCAGCTATTTTCCATTGGCATGGGTGCTGAGAAGTTAGCCACCTCTGATTTTAGGAGCCCAAAGTCAGCTTTAAAGAAGTTTTTCAGGGTGGTAACCTTAGGGGGAGGGGGGGTGTAGGTGAGATGGAGATTTCCACGGTGATCAGTTTGTGGACAGATTTAACCAGGGAGGAATTGACTATAGGTCTGGAGCAACGGTCTGCCATGTTGGTGATAACCAGGTTGAGGATGTTGCTTCCTCTAGTCAGGGTCAGAATGACCTGCTTAGATAATAATGGCAAACATGGGAATTTACCGGAATTCAAGGTAACACTAGTTCTGTTAACTCTCAAGATTGAACATTTTATTGGAGAGACTTCTGAACTGTTGCAATACAAAAGGATTCTTACCTGTAATATTGTTAGTTTATAGGCTGTTTGACTTTATAGTGTAACTTCCATGGAAGCATTCAGAAGAGCTCTTCCCGATTCCTAACAGTAGCAACAATTTTCTTCGTATGCGTCACCACATGTATTAGAACCACCTATTTATTTCTATGTACTTGGCCAAAGATAGACCCTTAATCTACAGTGAGGGCTTCAATTCAGAGTTAATGTCACGGGCGTTTCTTCTTAGAATTAAATGATTTCTGTCATGAAGTCCTGTTGGCATTGTCTTCCCTCCCTTAATCTCCTTTCTATTCCTTGTCACATTTGTTATTCATTCTTGTACTGCTTATGCACACACAAGCACACATACACCCATACATACACATACACACACACACACACACACACACACACACACTCATATATATATATATATATATATAAAGTCTAATATACAAAATGTCAAATCTTGTGTATTGTACATGTGCTTGACCTTGGCATTTTAGGAGTTAATATGACAACTAACATAAATCACATTTGCAGGGGAAAGCCCACTAGTACCCCAATGTCATGTGTTTTGCATCATAATCATAATTGCCCCCCTCCCCCCACTTTATTGTTCTCACTCTGACGTCACTGGTAGGTAATGAAATACCAAGCTCACTTTTTCTCCAAAGTGAACCAGCCTCTGACCACCCACATCTTAGAGGTGAGCAATAAAGGTTGCTCAACTTCCCAACTTAGTTTATCATGATAGAACAAAAAGGTTCAGCCTTAGGATCTGAGAATGCAACTTTAATCTTTTCTTTTAACTCATCACAACACGACCAAGCAGGAAATAATCTCTCAATCATAACTCATCAGGAGACCAGCTTATCTAAACTCCAGCTCCACTCATTGAAAACGGTGTTTTTTTGGCTGGTCAAACCCCCTTGACCTCTCATGTGGTTTGCATCCACACCCCCTACGTGTATACTAACTACAAAATGACACAACAGTGGGGAAGAGAAAGCATCTCTAGTACAGTACACTGGATTTGTTTAAGCAGCAGTGCTCCTCTGCATACATCACAAAAGGGAAAACCTTTAAGGAATAGTATGTTGTGCCAGAACCTGATCAAATTACCCTTGCTACATGATAGGGAAGCCTTTTTGAGTAATTCCTGACTGCTGATTCTCTACCTTGGTATTCTTATTAAGATTCACAGGTGGATACTTGACAATAAGTCCTGTAATAGCCTATCTCATCCCTTTGTGCTGAAGGACTAAGAAGGACAACCTAGAATTTATGACTGACCATCTAACTATTGAGATTAACTTTGAAAGCATCCAGAGTACTGCCTTGTTTAACACCTAAGTAGAGCTTGTCCCATAGGTGCCAAATGCATTGGGTTAGGCACATTTCTTGCCAAAGAGTTTTATTTACTTGTCGATGTAGTCTGAAATCAGGGTCTATATCACAACGTCGAAGACGCATTACTTCGAATGCATCTTCATCGAACCCATAAAAACTAAAAGTGAAAACAGCAAAACTACATATGAGTGATTTCTTTCCCTGGGAAAGAAATCGCTTGTCCAAAAAATATATATATATATCACTACACACAAAACAAAGTGGGGGGGGCTTTGCCCCCACACCCTCCCTGACTAAATATACCAACTCCGAGATCGCACTACAGTTTACAAAACAGCAAACTACTGGAGGCGGGCAAGTGATTTCTTTCCCAGGGAAAGAAATCGCTCATATGCCCCTTCGCTGTTTTCGTTATTTTAAGTTCGGCGAAGATGCATTCAAAATTATGCATCTTCGATGATCTAATAGGAATCCCTGAAATCATTGATGTAGCATTTGAGAAGCCACTGGCTCTGCGCAGGTGCATAAGGTTGAATAGGGCAGGACCTCACACAACTTAAAAAGCAAAACAAAAATCACAGTGAAGAAGTTAGTAGAAGGCTAAGTACATGGAGAGAGATGCCAATCTATACAGGTAAGTAAGGGATTTCAGACAAGTTTTTTTGTTTTGGTTTTGGTTTGCTAAGAATCTCTGAGGCTCTCAGTTTGAAAAATAGAAAGATGCATGCTGAAAGGATTATATGCAATGCTGAGCCATATGACTGACTAAGACTTTTTCATGGTAAAGGAGATGCCTTTGTATACTAGTTGAGCCATTTGAGCCAGGAAGTCATGAGGGCCAAGTGATATTGATTATCAACACAAGTGCACTATTGCAAATAATAAATTAAAAATATCAGCACAGGCAGAAAAACTTAGAAGATATGCAGATAAGTATAACTGAATAGTACAAAATAAGCAATTTATTGATGACTCAAAAAGTTTTATACAAAATTGGGAAACAAGGCAAAAGGAATTGAAACACCACCAAAAAAAGAAGAAATAGATCCATTTTGGAGAACTATCTATGAAGATCATGTGGAACATAACAAAGATGCTAAATGGATAGAAGAGGCAAACGAGAGAATAAGAAGTTCAAATGTACAGGATATGAAATGGGATGAAGTAACAGCCAGAGAGGTTAAAACAAAGTTAAGAAAAGCCTCTAATTGGAAAAAAAAGCAGGCCCAGATGCTATACCTAACTTCTGGCTCAAAGGATTAACATCTTTTCATGACAATTTAGCCATGAGTAAGAGCTATTTAGATGCACACCATGAACAGACACCAGCCTGGTTAAAAAAGGAAAAACAATGCTCCTACTTAAGAGTGAACCTGCAAGCTATCCTAAAATGTATAGATCAATAACTTGCCATCTGACAATGTATAAACTATACACTGGAACTGATGCCGACAGAGTTTATAGTCACTTAAAAGAAAACTCAATCATGGCAATAAAGCAAAAGGGAAACAAAAGATAGTTATACGGAACAAAGGATCATTCATTGTTAAATAAAGTCATAATGGAGAACTGTAAAAATGGGAATAAACTAGGTATGGCATGGATAGACTACAGAAAAGCATTTGACAGTATCCCACATTGCTGGATAAAAGAGTGCTTAAAAATGTATAAGATGCACCCTACACTGATCAAGTGCATTACAGTGACATACCACTTTGCAGTTAAGCCATGTTAAAGGGCAAATTATTATTCCAGGGATAAAAATTCAAAGGAAGGATATTCTAGGGTGACTCTCTGTCACAGCTGCTCTTTTGTCTTGTTCTTAACCCATTAAGCTGTTAATTTAACAGATTAGGTCATGGCTACAATTTGGCTCCCAGAAAACAACAAAGTATATAAACTTCTCATCTTCTTTCTGTAGATGATTTAAAACTGTATAGTCCATCAGATTAAGAACTGAAAGCACAACTGCACATGGACAAAACTTGTTTAAATGATATAAGAATGTCATTTGGTCTTGATAAATGTGCAAAATCAACCTTTAAAGCAGGAAAGCTGCAGCACCAAGAAAACATCAGTTTGGGACAGGAAAGTGATATACAAGAACTTGAACAAGAAGGTGTGTATAAATATTTGGGAACTGATTAAGTATCAAGAAGAAAACATGAACAAATGCAAATAAAACTTAGTAAGGAATATTTTAGAAGACTTAAATTAATACTGAAAACAGCACTGACATCTAGGAACAAAGTCCAAGCTATCAATCAATTTGCTCTTCTTGTCTTAACATACACTTTTGGAGTGATTGACTGACACAAAAGGTGTTAGATAGGTTGGACAGGAAAACAAAAAGGTTGCTTCATGCTTATCAAATGCTTTATAAAATTCACTGCATACCAAGACTATATATTCCCTATTCTAAAGGAAGTATGGTCCTCCTCGAAACTGATTACATGTATAGATCTGCAATTGTGGGACAATATACATATCTGCTGCTCTCAAAGGACCCAAACATAGTGAAAGTTTTGAAACATGAGGAGAATAAATCTAAGATGACTTCCCTGCTTAGTTTAGCAGAAGCTTATTGGCGTCAAGCAGGAATGGAAATCAAACCAGAAGTAGATAAAACGCAGGCAGCAACTGAATGTGCCAAAACACCAAAGAAAAATTATATGGTGAAGGATCAGATGAGAAGGCAAGAAATGGGGAAAATTCATAAATATAGTTCCAAGTATAGAAAATTCTTGGAACAACTTCATGCTGATCAGGATTGAACAAAGGAATGGTTAAGGAGAGGTGAATTTAAACAAAAAGATGAAAGTTTAATATCTGCGACCCAAGACAGTAGACTACGTACAGACTATTTTACAAAATCCATTAAACATGTGAGACAAACAGACAAATGCAGATCTTGTAAAACAGAATTGGAAACAGTTGCACACCTCGTTGCTGGTTGTGGCATACTAATGGCAGAAGGATTGTATACTGAAAGGCATAATGTAGCAAAACTGTTGCACTGGGGATTATGCAAACATTATAATACTGAAGAAGCTGAAAAACACTGGAAACATGAGCCACAAAGCATCATAGAAAATGATGAAGTTTATATCACATGGGATCATCCATTACCAACAGTTCAAAAAATAGATGCAAGAAAACTAGGTATAGTAGTCCATGAAAAGAAGACAAAAGTAGCATTCATCATTGAAATTGATACTGCCAGTGACTACAGCGTCTTATGTACAGAGAGACACAAAGTCATAAAATACCAGGATTTTCAGGCAGTAATGAGGACAGTGTGGAAGAAGGATACCCAGACAGTTCCAATAGTAGTATGAGCAGCAGGTCTTATTAAAAAGAATTTACAATCTTACTTAGATATGTTTCCGATAAATGTAACTCCATACAAACTGCAGAAGGAGTCATTACTGGGCACATTGCAGGTGCTGCAAAAAACATTTCTGGCTAATATCAAAGACTGAAACAATACTAATTTCAGGATCTTTAATCATACTTTGACTTAGGAATGAAAGACTAGGAGAAATTAAAAAAAAAAGTAAACCTGTGACTATGGGTGAAAAAGGGGACATAGAATGACAGGTTAATTCAGAGCTTTTCTGCAGTGTTGCTGCTACAACCATCTGCTGGTCAATATTCCAGTCAATTCTAAGCTCACTCTGGTGCAGATCTCCAAGAAACATTAACTACGCCATTTGAGGTACATGCTCTTCTGCCACCTGTACTGGAGATACTGGAGATCACAAACACTTGCAATCAAGAGGACAAAATCTACTGCAAAACAAATATGTGCTACTCATGTTGCCAAGCTGGATACTGCCTAAACTTCACCTGCACCTTGATATCCTGTCCATGAAAATCACAAATGGAAGCGCATACAAAATGTACCCTTTGTAAAGTTATTTTCCCAATTGAATGATTTTATTTTAATATTGAAAATGCAGACACAGCTCCTGCTCTGCAAATATATGATCCAAATGTGACAGCAAGCATCATCTATAAAATCCATTCTGCTGAATCACCACCTGTGATACCCCACCACTGGACCAGTAATCAAGGAGCCACAATCCTCACCACAAGCAACAGTGGGGGACATACATTGGGAGGGATGACAAGGTACACACACATTATTTCCAGATGCAGCTTTCTGCATCAAGTGCAGTTTCCCTTAAGAGCACACAGAGACCACAGTCAGTCTGGGGCTGGTTTCTCCAGATCCCTAGTAAGGCTCCCCACTGGCACAGCTATAAAGTTGAGATTTCAGCTGAGTGGCCAAGCCAAGACCTCCAGCACCCTCTCTGTCCAACCAGTGCTTTGTGTCCCTGCCCAAGTAGCCATTCTTTGAGGTTTGATTTATACATTCACACACACACACACACACACACACACACACACACACACACACACACACACACACACACACACACACATATACACACCTGGGAAAAGCTGGCATGGTTTATTAGCTATGCCCCCTTTTGCCCAGACTATGAGGTAGGTATCACTGCCACCAGCCTCCTACTTATCAGCTACTTTAAATCCCTTAACAAAGGGTGTCCAGTCTTACTGTGTAATGTTACTATCAATACAAATGGTAGTTTGACCAAGAGAAACGCTATTAGGAGTTTCCCACACAGTGTCACCAAATAAAAATGCAAGTACTCTCAGAACTTAAATATCTCTACACAGATCTGCCACAATGAAAGTTTAAATATATTTAATAGTAAATAATAAAAGAACAAAGCAATACTAAATCTATATTTACAGTGACATCAGAGTTCAAAATCACAGGAAATATTTAAAACAATATTGCTGGACAGCCAAATAAATAAACTATCTAAGCTAAGCTTTGCTATATTCATGACTATATCTAAGAAAATTATACTATTCCCTAGAAATTTACTTCAGCAGAGCAAGGCAGATGTGGTGAATGGATCTTCTCTAGTTGTTGTCAGGTGAAAGACAGAATACAGAATGCTGTCTCTCAGAGGGTCCTCAAATTAGTATCTCAGATAGCTTGCAGAATAACATCATTTCTTGTCATCTGACTCTATCCCAGGTGAAATCCCCACTGCTGGAATCTGGCATCTACCTGTGAAAATACATAGACAAAGGCTTTTCCTCAGATCTTTGGGAGACACTGGAAGTCATAAAACAATAAACCACTTCCAAGACGATACAGAAAGCTTCTCAGCACAGGAATTATGCCTCCTTGCTGCCATAAAGTAATTTAATTTCAGCTATTTTTCTGAAATTTACTAGACTGAGGTTAAACTCCTGCATTCCAGTTTCCACTGTTAAAATGTATACATTTAAACAGTTACAATAGTGCATGTACATTTCTGTTCTCTTCCAGCAGGGGACACTGTGGATACATCTTTAAGCTCAGTACTTTATAAAATATCTTTTCAACACACTTGTGTGTACAAACCTAGTTTGATATATACATGACATACAGCTCTAATACATTTGTAACATAAGCATCTTATATGAAGCATATTGACATTCACAATTGACACATAACCATTTACAAAATTCCAGACACCTGTGCTGGCAGTATCTCTCTTTATCATACTTCTATATAAATCACATTGATATTCCCAAATGACATATAATTAGTTTCAAAATTCCAGCTAGCTGGGCTGGTAGTATCTCCTTTCATCACACCACCAACAAGACATTCTGGGGCAGGTCAGAATATGCCTTTTTCATAGGTTCATAGGTTCATAGGTAGGTACTAAGCTATCTGCCTGAAGGCATTTATAAGCCTAGCCGGAATGTGCTGGCTTTCGCCGACCCCTTTGATTAGTTCCCTGTGCCTCTGTCCAGCAGAGCCATTGAAGTGATCCCTGGGGTAAACTTTCTGTTTCCCATCCACTCATCAAGGTTTCTCTTGAAGAGGGTTAGTGAGGAGCTCTGCCTAATGTAGATTGAAATCTTGTTCCAGAGCATGGGAAGTCTCTGGGATAGGAATCTATCCCTCCAGCACATCCTATTTATTGTTGTGGTGAGGTTTAGATCCCTGGAGCTAGTGGCTCGAGGGGATATGTTTTTTTTTTTAGGTGGAGCATGTCCATCAATTCTGGTTTGAACATGGCCTTGTATGTCAGGCAGAGATCACCTCTGAGTAGGCGGTATGCAACTTAGTACAGCTGGAGTTTCTTCAGTCAACCTGCGTAGGGCATCTGCTTGAGGCCAGTGATTCTCTTGGTGAGGTACTTCTCTGGTCTTTCCAGTTGTTACAGGTGTCTTGTAAGGTACATACCAAATGGGGCATTGTACTCTAAAGGGGATGACTATGCACTTTTTGGTATTTAGCTTGAGGCCATGGTTTTGACACCAGGTATCTGTCTCAGTGAGACCCTTTTGGAGGATGTCTGTATCAGCCAGAGAATCAATTATAGCCCCTAGTTTGCAGTCGTCTGTGAACTTGGTCAGCCATAGTCCTTCTGTGCTTGCCTGTACCTCTGAGAAGTATATGCTGAACAGGAGGGGTCCTAGGACTGAGCCCTGGGGAATGCCACTTGTAACCGGTTTAGAGTCAGACCTAGCTCCTGCAATTCTTACCATGTGGGTTCTGTCTGTGAGCCAGTTGGCAACCCATCTCATGACGTAGGGGTTTATGTTCAGGCTGGTGAGCTTATCTATAATATCTGAGTGGGGAATGGTGTCAAAGGCCTTTGCGAGGTCTAGGTAGGCTGTGTGGACAACCTTTCACTCATCTATAGCCTTGGTAACTGTCTCAAAGAAGTCCAACAGGTTTAAGAGGCATGATCTGCCCTTAACAAAGCCGAACTAGGTTAATGAGATCCATGATGATCTTTGCAGACCAAGCTAGTCAGGCTTATAGGGTGATAGTTCCCGGGGTCCATTGTGGCTCCACCTTTGTGGAGCGGAATAACCGTTGCTGTGCACCACTCTGTGGGCACATAGCTTGTGAAGAGGCTGAGTTTAAACAGTGTGTTTAGGTGAGGGGTTAGTTCATCTTTGAGCTTGTGTAGGATGCAGCCTGGGACACCGTCTGGTCCCATTGATGCTGTGTCTTTGGCTTTGGAGAGGGCTGTTTTAACCTGAGTGTCTGTGATTTCAGGGGCACTACATTCTTCTGGTATAGTTATGGGCCCTTTTGGGGATGAGAGGGGGGTGAAGTTTGCACTGAACCTGTCTGCCAGGGTGTTGGCTATATCAGTCGGTTCAGTGTATTTTGTCCCATTCTGCACTAACTCTGAGCAGATCTGAGAATTGCCACTTAGATTCTTGACATAGCTAAAGAATGCCTTGTGGTTATCTTTGGAGTCCATGGCAATTATTCTTCCAAAGCTAGCCTTGGATGATTTTATGAGGGAATGTAGATTCTTGCTGATACTGATCAGGGATTCCTTCCCTTCTTGGGATTTTACTCTTTTCTGTGCTAGTTTCCTCCTTCTATTGTATAGCTTGTTTATGGCAGGGGTCCACCAGACTGGTTTCCTTTTCTTGGAGGAGTGGGTCTTGGTTTTGTTTGGGATAGCACGATCCATGCATTCTTGTAGGTGCCTGTAGAGTGCATTAGTAAAGGATTTTGTAGCTTGGACAGTGTTATCCTTTAGAATGGGGGTTTTGACACTTCCCACCTCGGTCTTAAGTAACGTGAAGTTTGCTTTTGAAAAGTTTTTCACGGTGGTTTCTTTTAACATGGATGGTGGCGGAATGTGGATATCCAGAGTGATTAGTTTATGGTCAGATCTAACCAGTGAGGGGTTGACCTCTGGTGTGAAACACTGGTCGCCCATGTTGGTGATGACCAGGTCCAATGTATTGTCACCTCTGGTGAGGGTGTTGACCAGTTGATCCAGATCAGGTTCACAAATCACTTGAAGACCATACTGGCAAACTCTTATAACCCCTTTAATGTCCATACAAGGGCAAATAATTGACAAGCTCTTCTTTTTCTTTGGACAGGAGAAACTCTGTATTACTTTTCTAGAATCAGGATTTCATCTCCTTCTAAATCAGAGTCTCAACCATTGCCACAGTAAAAGTGGGACAAGCATGACAGCTGCCTCAGGCTTCAACTTGTAGAGTTGTAGGTTTACCTGATTGTTTAAAAAAGTAAGTTTGACAACTTACAGGTGGTCACATAAGTGTTAAATTGTTTAACTGAATAGACAGACAGTTTACAAACTGTATGTAAGTGATTGCCCAGGGTGCCAAATTCCTTTGGGAAGACTCTAAGATCTATTTCTGGATTAAGTCTTCTTTCCAACCCCCGATGAAGGCTTATCCTGAGAAGCCAAGGAGTGCAACCCTAGTAAACTGGAACACACCCTTCACTTCATTTCTGTCCCTCTTTTTGAAAAAAGAGATGACTGTGAGCACTATCATGCCACTTTCATTCCACATTTGGATTTCCTGGAACTGTCCAGTTTGCCACCCCCACCATCTGAAAGAACTAAATCAGAAAAATAAATTATTATAAGCCCATCACCTTCATTGAACAGTTCCAGTGGCCTCATGTCTGATGACATGACTACAAGTCAGTCATTAGCCTTTAACCTACGGTATGCTGGTCAGAAACTTTATTAAAAAAAATAGACCAAATTGAGTGATAAGTGACTGTATTCTTCACAAAGATTTGTACTTTGGCATTCATCTTCCTGGGATCTAAAACACAATAAATTATACCCTTTACATAGGACTCACCCATCCAGTCACACACCAAAGCTATAAATATAAATAAATAAACAATAAACATTCCATTGTGCCTGAATAAAACTTAATATTTCGGATTTATCCTCTTAAATTGGTGTGCAGAAAACACTGATGCACATTACATATACCGTTGGGGAAAAATGTTGAAATTGCATAAGATATTCTGTTTTTGTGATTGCTCAGTTAAAAACAAAAAGAAAGAAAGAAAATCTTCAGACATAGTTTATCTGAACAGGGATCTTGGACTTGGTATGTTTAGCAGGGGATGTGGAAGTATGGGGTGGGTGCTTGTTTAAATGTACATGTTCCGTGGTTATATGTCAGCGCATATGCATTACATTTTTGATGCTCTGTTTAACTTTTTATTGACTTTTGGAATGTCGCTGTACTAAAGTTTTAATTACCTACATTATATCCATCTGTATCTATCTATATATATATATATATATATATATATATATATATATATATATATATATATATATGGATCACCGACAGCCCAAAACACTGTCACCCATATGGCTGATGCCACATGATCGACACTCACAATATCGACAGCGCCAGAACTTCACAAACACTTCAAAACTTCACTTCACTCCGCCCCCCCCCACACCCCACATACCTTTAATATACCAACTCCAAGATTGCACTACAGTGCGAGAATGGACATTTTTCCATTCCGCACTCTTGGGAGATGGCATTTCCCCATTGTCGATATTCTGAATTTTGACCATATGGCGTTGGCCATATGGGTGTCGGCGTTGTGAGATGTCGGCGTTCTGTATGGGACCTATATATATATATATATATATATTTGCATACATATGTATATGTGTATATATATATATATATATATATATATATATATATATATATATATATATATATAGTTTTATATACATTTATTGTCGTTGTAGCGTTGTGAGCTGTCGGCGTTCTGTATGGGACCCATATATATATATATATATATATTTTATATATATATATATATATATATATATATATATATATATATATATATATATACACACACAACTGTAACTTCTTTTAAATGAAATTAATTTTTTTTTTCTCTCTGATTATGTTACCTTATGACTGGGTGTAATACAGTTTGGAGAAATGAGTGTGTAAATTTTAATAAATAAGCAATTAATAGTTTTTCTTCTGTAATGGTTCACAAATTACTTTTGACTCCATATGAAAGTTCATTTCTTTTCAATGGTTGTACTGCTAAAAACAGGGGTAAATGTACTTGTGGAAGTAATTCTCAACAAATACATTTATTCAGTATGGATCTCTGTCAAAAAATGGTTTCAGTCTAAAGTTTTTGCAACTCAGACTTCTAAGTGTGTGTGTGTGTGTGTGTGTGTGTGTGTGTGTGTGTGTGTGTGTGTGTAAGCAAAGCTTAATTTAATCACAAGCACCTACCTCTGGGGCACTGCTGTACAAAAGTATCATGTCATTAATAAAAATATAATATATTCATAAGTGATGCTTTTCAATGTGTCCACTTTAGCCCTTGTATAATACAAGCCATTAGCACTGTCTTATGGCTTATGTCTCCCATCAAAGTCAGTTATAACAGAGATAAATGAGAGGGGGCATTCCCAAACCCTATAGCTGGCATCAAAGTCAGTTATAACACAATAAATGAGAGGGGGCATTCACAAATTTATCTTTTTGAAAATACTGAATACCATTACCAAACCTTGTTCATCTTAACTCATTGTTCCTGCATATTAGTTTTAGTTTTTGTAAGCAAAAATAATTAACTTTCAGTCACAGATGTATAAGGAAAAAAATGAAGCAATCTTACTCTGTAACTGTGTTGTCCTTTAAACATACCTAACTGGCCAAAACTGCACTGTAATAATTGTAGAGGCATTAAATGAATTAAGCAGTGGCCTGGGGATTGCCAGGACCCCTGAAGCATGGGGTCCTAGAGATTGTAAGGTACATTTTAGACATTTTTTCTAACATTTTCATTCATTGAGGGCCTGAAAGGAAATAGGTTTATTGCTGTTATTTTTTTTTATGTCTGGGAAGAAGTTGTATCTTACAAGACAGTAATTCCTAATAAAATGAGAAGGTAAATGCTTGTGATTACATGTAAATCATACCTGAGAATGTATGTCTTCTATGCCACATTCTCAAAATTCACTGATAATAGCATCGGTCCCAGTGTTGCCACTGCAGGTAGATTCATGAAGGAGTTATATGCCCATTTAGAAAAATGTAAGCCATACCAGCTAGCATAAAGTCTAATGGGAAATTCAAAAGCAAACCATCTTGGTTGTATATGAACATAAATAAAAGTCACAATAAAAGAAAAAAGTCTTTAAATTATACAACAGATGTAAAAATTCTCATACCAGGCTTAATATCAGAAATATTACTAAAACTTAAAAATGTTATTGGTTTTACTTTAGCAGCCCTTGAATGTAGGTTAGCATCTGAAGGTAAGTAAAATTATAATTACTTCTTTAGCAACATAGAAAACTAGGGATTAACAACAAATATTGATCTGAAGTTATTCAAGATGACACTACATGTTTGGACCCAATGGACATTGCCAATATACTGGCAAATAAATTCATTGTTAGTTCTGTCTAAAAGGTCACATATTCCTGAAGCCCATAAACCCTCTATCATTGCAAAAGAACATATATTGAAGTTGCTTTCGAAGGGCAAAAATTATTCTTCCATTGGGGTATGACAATATACCTCATTGTTTAATAAACAGTAGCATGCCCTTGCAGAGACACCACTAAGACTGTTCAACCAAAGTTTAACTACAAATCAAGTCCCTAAAGTTCGGTGTACTACAGTACTGATGTGACACTATAAGGGGTGTCATACCATTGACCAGAGGAATAATAGACCCAGCCTGACAAGTCTTATCTGCAATGCCTTGAAATATAAGACCCAGATAAACTGTGATATCAAACATTTCATCATATGTAATTTGTCAGGGGTAGATTCTGCCTAATGAATTTGATTAACTTCTTTGAGATGGTTACACAGGCTGTTTACAGGGGTTATGCTGTTTATGCTGCATATCTGGACCTGGCCAAGGTGTCTGACGCCACCCTCCCATTATAAGTAAAGCTATTGACCAAAAATCTAAAAAAAAAAGTAATTTCCAGGTTGGTCTACATTTATAAAGCCGTTTCTTAGATTTATGTGAGTGTTTATAAACATTTAGACATTTCAGAGATGTAGCTGCAAAGTCAATACATTTATTTAAATTATTACATCCCATTGGGATCTGACGCAGTAGTTTACAAATGCAATTAAAGCAACTGTTATTATTAAATTATAATTGTTACCTACAACATTATTATAATTTAGAATTGCATGCTGCCACTTCATTTTCATTTTTATAATAATAATAATAATTATTTATTTAACAATTGTTAACTGGGAAAGTCCGACTTGGAACAAAGCCAATTTTCAGCGGAGGCCTGGGGAGAAATGCTCAAGATGCATGTCTTTTTAACATGGGAGGAAACTGGAGCACCTAGAGGAAATCCTCACAAATGCAGGAAGGACATACAGACTTGACACAGAAGGCACCCCAGCCGAGTATCGAACCAGAGAACCTCTTGCTGTGAGGCGACAACGCTGCTGCTACTGCACCACTGCGCATTATAATATATATATATATATTTTTTTATTGATTATTTGTGATATGTTATAAATAACAGGGTAATGGCCATAATAAATGAATATCTTCATTGAGATAGCCACATAAAGAACATACCGAAGAAAGATGGAGAAAAATGTGGTCAGAGGGGATAAATAAGTATTATGATAAATCATATATTGTATTTAGAACATTTTAAAGAACAGTCTCCAAATCACTTTTCAAAATAAGAGTTCAACTGTTAATATTCTAAATTAATATCATTGTTGTTACAGAAAGAAAAATACTGTAGAAATTTATAAGTAACAACTACCAGTTTATTAGACAAAAGTAGACATTTTCACTTAAGGAATTTGAATAAATTAGGGTAGAAGAGAAGTTCACGAGTGTTTCCATTTTGAGAGGTGACCAAATAATATTTACACTGGCAATAGAAACTTTACTTAGGGAATAATGAGAACAAATTTCAAATGCTGGTGCAAACTTTCCAACAAAGAAGACTACAGGTTCTAGTACACAAAGTTGAGAGTAATGTTTGCATGATCATTTTTACCTCCAGTCAAGATACTAGGATTGCTGGTAATTGGCTGCGCATAAGCTATTTCATCAAGCATGTTGATTTCTTTAAGGAGACACTTAATGTTTTTTATTATGTTTTGAGCAGATGATAAAAATGAATGTTAGATAATGTACGCTGTGATTGAAAGGGTAAATATGTGGTATCTACGTCAATTAGTGTTAAACACACATGCCATAATTTAAACCAAGTTGAATGCCAGGCAGAATTAACAGAATGGTAAAGGCCTTAACCTCACAGATTCAAGGTACGTGGTTTGATTCTGAACTCTGATCATTGATTAGACTTGTAGTAGTCTACAGACTGATAGCCTAGTATGAACCAATGAACCTCTTACTTGGAAGAGTCTGGAGGTTCTTGAATTTACATAATACAAATTGTTATTTGATAAAGTAAGACAAGCCGTATTTTAGGTGTTGTAAATTTATACTGAGAGATAGATCTGAGGAGCCAAATAAACTTTAAAATTGAGTTTTATGTACTTAAAAGACGGATTCACTTTATATTCTCAAAATAATAAACTAGGTATAAATCCCTATGTCACAAGATGGGTTGCCAACTGGCTCACTGACAGAACCCACACTGTGAAAGTAGCAGACTCCAAATCCAACTTCAGACCAGTGACAAGTGGAGTACCACAGGGTTCAGTCCTGGGTCCTCTCCTGTTTGGTATCTACTTCTTTGAAATACAGGCTAACACAGAAGGTATTTGGCTAATGATGTTCGCAGATGACTGCAAACTAGGAACCATAATCGAAACTCCTAACGATGTGGACATCCTACAAAAGGGCCATAATCGAAACTGCTAATGATGTGGACATCCTACAAAAGGGCCTCACTGAGATAGATGCCTGGTGTCAAAGCCATGGCCTCAAGCTCAATGCCAAAAAGTGCATTGTCATCCCCTTTGGTAAAAACTCTGTACCCATGAACCACACCATAGGCGGTAGTATACTTAACACTGAAAGTGTGATAAGAGACCTTGTGACACAGGTGGACAGTAGTCTCTCCTTTGATAATCACATCGCCACAGTAGTCAGGAAATCCTTCTACATTGCACACCTCACCACAAAAGGTTTCTCATCCAGAAAAAAAAAGAGGTCATTGTTCCCCTCTACTCATCACTCATTAGACCCATTATAGAGTACAATGCCCCTTTTACTATGTACCTCACAAGACATCTACTGGAAAGGCCACAGAAATACCTCATAAAGAGGATTACCGGCCTCAAACAGATGCCCTATGCAGACCGTCTCAAAAAACTCCAGCTTTACTCCGTCGCATATCGCCTACTCTGAGGTGATCTCTGCATAACATACAAAGCTATGTCAAACCCAGAGCTGTTGGACATGCTCCACTTAAATAAATCCCAATCCCTCTGAGCAACACACTCTAGGGACCTAAACCTTGTCACCACAATAAACAGAACATGCTGGAGGGATAGATTCCTGTCCCAGAGACTTCCCATACTCTGGAATAAACTACCTATCTATATCAAACAAAGCTCCTCATTAGCACTCTTCAAAAAAATTTTGATGATTGGATGGGAAATAGGAAATTCACCCCGAGGATCACTTCTGTGGCTCTGCTCAACAGTGGCACAGGAAAATAATTTTCTTAGGTGGCAAAAGCCAGGGTACCTTTTTGACTGGGCTTGTATAGACCCCAGGGCTGATAGCCTAGTACCTACCTATGAACCTATACTGAAATGACAAAATTCAGTATTTCGAAGCTATAAAGTCAAATTTTTGAAACATAGAAATCTCAGAAGCGCGAAATTCATAATCTCGCACATCAGAGATCTTGAATTTCATGCCACTAGTGCACACATACACACCATCCTCCCCACACACAAACACAAGCTCTCTACTACATAAAAGCAGGGGGGCAACCCCTCTGCACACCCCATGAGGGTGGATGCGTCCCCCACACCCCCCGCTTAAATATTCTAACTCTGAGGTCACACTACACAAACACACACACAACACCACACAAGCTGCATTCTGCTCACACACACATCACAGTAAAAAAAACACACTAACACACACCACAGCCCCTACCCAAAACCCTTAACACACACACACTTAGAATCCGTAACCACAGCAGAACCTCAGAAGCGCAAAATTCAAAAGGTTCGAGGTTTTGAAATTCGTACTTCTGAGCTTTCGCTCTTTGCAGAATTCCACTTTATGGACTCGAAATACTGAATTTCGACATTTCAGTATTTTGAGCTTCTAAAGTGGATCCCTTAAAAGGCATATGGATTAGCAAGATGAATTTATATAAAAGGAGAGTCTTAGGAATACATTTGTTTTATTATTAAAATATTTGGAATAAAGAAAATTCCCATAGTTCTTTCTAATGAAATTCAGTTGTAATTAATTCATTTGTTTATTTATGTACTTAGTTATTTGTATTTGTTTACCAGGGTACCACACTGATTGATATTGACTGATTTCAAGCTCAATGCTATTAGTTTTGAATTACATAATTTAAGTTTTCTTCTACTGTTGTAATTATTGTTATTTTGAACAATTGTAATACAAAGATATTTTAGATCTGAGGATATTTTAAACTGAGGAACTGGAAATGGACTGAGAATATTGACATAATTGTAGAACAAAAAAATATTGCCTTTTGTATATTGAAACTATAATTTGAAAAGGTAGCAGTTTTTTTGATGGCCATTAAAATTCTATGGCATCTGTGTTTGGGTAGTAACAGCAAATGTTTACGTCATCAGCAAACTGATAAAGTTTATTTAAATGCATTTAAAGTAAGAACATTTTGAAGAAAACAGTTTAATGTAAATTAAATATGTATGAGGAAATGGGATAGGCCTAATCAGTAATGAATATAAGGGACAATTACCCATTTAGATCTGGATGATATCCTTTGGCAAATAGCTGCACTGAGCTAAAGGACTTTCTGACTGCTGTTGTTACATGGTACCAAAGGAGAGTGTGTTGTCAATCCAAGTTCCAGGGTCTTTAACAACATTCTTATTTTGGACTGGGTGCTTTCTATGTTTTTAAGCTGGGGGAGGGGTTATTTACCAAATCTGACGATATTGTACTTTAAACATTCAAAATGAGTTTCAGTAATTACACAGATATGGATATGTTCCAAATACAGGAAATCATTAAGGTAGGGCAGTTTGTTGTTGAGATATCTGGAGGGTTGTTGCCAGGAGCTAGAGACTGTCCTTCTCTTTCCTGAGAGAGGTCTATAAAGTGAAACAAGGGAAGTCACTGAGCAAGACCCAGGAGCAAAAACAATAAAAAAATCATGTTTTTAAAAAGGAAATCGTATCATTGAAATATGTAGGATTTAAAAAGGAAACAGTGTACTCACCATAACAAATAAACCATGAGGTAGTTAAGCCCCAAAACAGCAATGCTAGGAAAATGTTATGAATTAGTTCAATCAGGATTAAAGAAAACAGTGTGTCAAATAATAATAATAAACTGACTTTTATCATTCCATGTGATATAGAGCTTGGCCAGGAATTGCATTTGGAATGTTATTTCTTTATAAGTAACTGACAGTAAGGAGATTTTTTTATACAAGTTTGTATTCAAGAGAAATGTCCTGAAGCTTCATTCTTTATTTCTTTTATAGCTTTATTCCATTCCAAGCAAAGTCAGAGTTCTTTTTGGATTACTTCAGAATTTTCAGGACATCTTGATAGTTTAGTAATTTTATGCAAATTATTCCTGGAGAATCAGTTGCAACAGAGGCATGCAAAGCATGGTGTACTCTTTTAACAACATTGTGCCCTTGGATTTGATATCTTGAACCAGTGAAAATAGAGCATCTCTAACTGTCTCGCTAAGGTTAATTCTCAGGAAGTCCACTTAAAATTGTTATTTCTTCAGCTCCTGGATCCCACGTCCTACAATTTTGTATGACGGTTGCAATCTCTTGTTTATGTATCTGGATAATGAGGCTATTTGCTGTGGTTTTATTTTCACATTCAGAAATACATTTCTCAGTCCAGTTTATTAAATGAGAAATGATGATGATAATGCTGTTCATTTTTAAAGAGTGTTTTCAATAGTTTCCTGAAGCGGTGAAAGAAATTATTTCAGTTCTGATGGTTGAAGATTCAGTTCAAGTTTTTAACATACATCTTTACTGAAACGGTACATTTACAGACCTAATCAATTACATGGCATTTTAAATTAGGAAGTTAAAGATATTACATATACAATAAACAGAATGAGAGTAATTAGAGTATAGAACACACTTAAATTCTCTTTGAGTATTTTGTTATAGTCTAATGTTCTCAAAACCAAGAAGAAATCTTATCCAAGCAGCTAACCATTCACCTCTCCACAATATATGATAGAGCTGGGATACATCATATTGTAGAGTATTGAAAATCCTGTTTCTACAATTTGTTCAATACGTTTTGCCCAATGAAAACTCACTGAACCATGTAAATACACATAATACAGTTCATAATGTCTACCACCTCTGTTACCTGTGGAGGCTGACCTGATTTCCAGTAGATATTAGAGGCCGTTTTAGCTACTAACATCAACAAATCCAACAGGCCTTGTTTGCAAGACTTAATCTGAAGTTTCCTAAATCCAATTAAAAAAGAGGTTGTGAGAAGGTTTTTGGTTTCAGGAATAAAACATCTCATATGTCCTGTAGGTTTATCTTAAATTCATCAAACAAAGGACAATTCAGCAAGACAGGTTCAACCCCAGATAAATTCTACTTAGTCTAGATGAGATAGAGAGAGATACTTTTATAAACTAATCCAAAATATATTAAAAAACACAACAGAAGATAGCACAGCAAACCAACAGAGCTAGTCGACAGCGTAAATAAATAAAAATGAAAAAATTCAGTCACCATGAAACGCTGTCACAAACGGCTACGCAGTATTGTTATAACTCAAAGAAGCTTAATGTTATACTCCAAATGTCACAGGTACTACTCCAAATGAAGGAAATCGTAGTCAGCGATCCAACAATGAAATGAAATCCACAGGTACTACTCCCATACAGGAAATTGTAGTCAATAATCCAAATAGAATAGGAAAAACACAGCTTTATTCACAGGATAACATAAAAAGTAAGCGCTTTCGCCGTTAGGCTTCCTCAGACTTTACAAATTACATTCAATAACAGCCATTCAAGTAGTCCGCCCTGTTCAATAATTGGTGGACCCTAATTAAAGACATACAGCAAACTTAAAGCGCTACAAGCAACATAAAAGTCATGCTAATAAATATCTAAAAACATACTAGTAAATGCTTAAAAATAAATATAAATATACAGTGAGATTGCCAGAATAGTGGGGCCTCAGCCAAAAATTACTTTTAGAAATAAACCTAACTTAAAGAGGCTATTATGCAAACCGAGGAATATAGGTCATAAGCAGATAGTCCCTAGAATAGATAGGAACACAGTACCCTGCGGTACGTGCAATCATTGTAGGTACATTAATAAGGAGTTAACATTTGTACATCCGGTTACTGGACATACATTTTATTTTAATACTGACACCAACTGCAATAGTAAAAATGTTGTTTATTTAGCTAGATGTGAAGCATGCCCTTCGTTTTATGTAGGGAAAACTAACAGGGCTTTTAAAGATCGTATCAGGGAACACAATTACCACATTAGAATAGGGTCAGAGTTCAATGCATTAGCTAAGCACAGTAAAGTAACAGGTCCCGACCATGTTTTTAATTTTAGTATCATACAACATTTAGCTATTAACTATAGAGGAGGTGACTTAATCAACCAGACCCTGGAATGTGAACTCAGATGGATCATCAGATGGAGAGCTGATGAGCCACCGGGTCTTAATGATAAAGTCCACATTAAACCTTTTTTGAAGGGCAGAAGGGTCTTTAGACCAAGATAACCCATTAACATAATAATATATTTATGTAAATGTAGTCATCCTCAAATGTACTGTTGTATGTCTATAAGCATGTTTATAGTTTATAACTATATTTTAGTAATGTTTTATGTAAATTTTTAAGCATTTACTAGTATGTTTTTAGATATTTATTAGCATGACTTTTATGTTGCTTGTAGCGCTTTAAGTCTGTTGTATGTCTTTAATTAGGGTCCACCAATTATTGAACAGGGCGGACTACTTGAATGGCTGTTATTGAATGTAATTTGTAAAGTCTGAGGAAGCCTAACGGCGAAAGCGCTTACTTTTTATGTTATCCTGTGAATAAAGCTGTGTTTTTCCTATTCCATTTGGATTATTGACTACAATTTCCTGTATGGGAGTAGTACCTGTGGATTTCATTTCATTGTTGGATCGCTGACTACGATTTCCTTCATTTGGAGTAGTACCTGTGACATTTGGAGTATAACATTAAGCTTCTTTGAGTTATAACAATACTGCGTAGCCGTTTGTGACAGCATTTCATGAATCCAAAATATATATTTGTGGGATCCTGTAGCATATCTTGGCACTTGTGTGAGGGCACTCCAGTGCTGATGAGGTCTAAGCACAACAAAGTCTCTCTCACTCGCTCACTTAACCCCCACTTTAATCTGTATTTGTTAGTACTTTTTACTTCATAGTTACAAGGATAGTGTAGGATTATCTACATGCATTCTTTCATACAACATTCCCGTCACTGATGTCCAAAATGCATTGCATCAGCTGTGGGTGAACCTGTAACAGAACTGCAATTATTTTTAACTTCTGAGCATCTCTGGCTAGAGATTCATAAAAGTCCTACAGTCTACCTGTAATCCAAAAGGATTTTGAAAGTCTACCTCATTCACAACCTTGTTACTGACCACCAAGTGTTCCCAGTATCCTCTTCAGCTCATTTGCCACACAGTTTTTCTTAGACCTTAGTAAGTAGCTCCAAAGATGACCATTAGGTCCATTACCCAACTAATGGGCATACAAGTGGTCATCATCCATCTAACCTGTTTTAGTATCCTCTTAGAGGTTGTAGTATTTAAACCTCTGGAAGAAGATCTCTTATTATCTTCTACATACCCTCTGGAGACACTTGATGCAATATCATTTCCTTTCAATCACTTGTGTATGATGGAGAAAGTAAGCCCTGAAAAACTTAATCCTACCTGTTGCTAAATAAATCAAATCAATTGGCAAACCCACTCTACCCATACTGTTTGGAAGAGTGAGTATTTCTGAAGCAGCCTTAGGTTTAGGTTTTGCCCACACAAACTCGTGAATCAACTGCTTCAGTCTCTTAAGTAAAGATTTAGGTGGTGACAAAGGTAAGGCTTGTGCATAATAAAAAAATAATTGAAGAATAAAGCATTTGACCACCTGAATTCTTTCACACATATCCAAATGAATCTCACTGCATCTTTTAACAAGTTCTGTGGACCTATGCAGAATGCTCCCAAATGTTAATTCTAAATATTCCTGTAGAATAGACACCAACCTAATCTCAAGATCAGTCCAAGAACTCAAATTAAATGAAAAGGAACTATATATTAATGCATTTTGGCCAATAGTATTTAACATAAACCATTTTAGTTTTATTTGTATTCATTTTTTATCCTACCAACCTACAAAACAATTTCAGTGCCAAAAAACCGAGTCTCAGTCTGGATTAGTTAAATACATGATAAAATCATTTGCCTATCCCGGGGTAACTGTCTCAGTTTAATGGCTATAGGTCCCAAATATTGCACAAAAGTAATGGCAATGGGGACCAGCTTTACCTAGTCCTCCAACAGACTTCAAATGATCTGCAGAGCCTAGAGGCCACCTTAATGTTTGTTTCTGAGCTCACATACACATTTCTGAGAGGTGCTATAAGTTGCTATGGAAAACCATAGCTCTCCAGTATTCTAAATAAAAAAAGCCAGCTCACTCTATCAAAGGCTTTTTCAGCATCACAGCTGATCAACGCTAATTGCCTTCCATTAACTCCTGCATGCTCTATCAATATTTCACCTACAAGTAAGTTATCAAAAGTTGAACTGTCTTAAATGAAGCCAGTCTTATCCAAATGTATGAATTTCAGGGCAAATCACCTATCATTTTTGCTAGTATTGATGTGAGGATTTTATAGTCACGATTGAAAATAGAAATGGAGCATGAGGAAGATACCAGCAAGGGATCCTTGCCTGACCTCAGAATCACTGAAACTGCTGCCTTCCTCTGTCAGCTGGATACCCTGACAAAGATGAACACTTAGTTGAATAAAGGTACCAAGAGAGGTAAAACCCCCTCCTTACCCATACTTATAGATCTCCATGAGAATGCTGTCCAGCTCTGGTGTTTTACTTCTTGTCATCTCAAATAATACTGAGTCCATTTCTTCCATAGTAATGAACCTATCTAAACCAGAGGCTTTGCTTGTACAAAGCTTAGGAATATTCATTGACTGGATGTATCTGTTTACTTCCTCCAAAGGAAGGGTCCCAACCTCTTCGACATAATGCTTACTGTAGTATCTGACATATTCCTCCTTGAGCCCTAACAGTTTCCCCCTCTCGTTACATTACAAATATCTGTAATAGTCTTATCCATTGTTTGACTTCTAAGTCTCAAGGCAAAGTGCTTTAAGCTAGCTGGAATATTTTAAAGAACCTTATGTTCAAGGCCTTCTTCACATAATCCACTTTATAATCCAATGCCTCCATAGACAATTTATCACCTCAACAAACTTGCGCTTTGCAGTTGGTTTTCTTCTAACCATATCTTGCCGTGTCTTCATGAGTTCTTATGGCAGTGGTTTATCTTAAAACTAACCTTTGCCTGCCAAACTTTGCCAGATCACAAACATAACCATTGGAACTGTTCTTTAAGTAGATCACCCTTCAACTCTTTTACCTCAGCTATAGCCTTCAAACTTTCTTAAAAGTGTTCATATTTGCAAATGTACAGGTTAGCACTCTCATATCTACTAAAAACACTGGAGACATTAAAATTATGTGATTCTAACAGTGCCAGAGCAGAAAGCATTCTCTATATTTATACATTTATGTTTGAAATTGAACTATTATAGTAGAGTGATCTCAGGCCATTACTGGAATATATTTCAAGTTAGCAATTAAATATATGTGCTCTTTCAATGCAATATTTTATATATCCATATAAAGAGTAGAACCTATGAGAAAGGAAAGAGAAAAGCTACTGGGGAAAATACAAGGACCTGTGAACATCTTCCAATCCCATAATGGTTAGATTCCCCTTAATGTTCCTTCCTTGTACAGGCACTTTGAAAGAATGGGGGCCAAAGTGTGTAAATGTTAAAATACATACACTATTCCAATCAATGGATCAGATCTTGAAAAAACAACCATTCTCGTAGCAACTTCCTCCAACAGAGTACCATGAGGGTGTTAACAGATTCAGGATAGATAGGGAGAACTCCATCTAAATAACATTTAATAAAGGCATGCTCACTTCCTAATCTATCAAAAATACACAACAGCTATAAAGGTAGGCCCTTTCTGATCAGTATAGTGACACCTCTGCACCTTCCCCCTCCTACATATAAAGTACTTCCCAGGGCCAAATAGCCCAAGCAGCTCTACTCTGCGTGCTCCTCTTGAAGCAAGACTACAAAGGCCTTCAGGTATTTAAACATAATAAACACTCCCAACCTACTTCAGTAGACTAATCCACCCATTCAAATTCCCTCAGTAAAAGTGAGTACATTCACTACTTTAGAGTGAAGACACAAACCCTGTACATTTCTTAATATTCAAAGATCCCAGTCCTTTTGCTGTAGCACATAGGTACAACTTTTAAGTGCAAGAATCCTTTCAAACTTCCCACCCAGCTATACCTCACAACCACTTAGTGAAAGAAAGTGGGGCAAAGGCAAAAGTAGTGGGGGGACAAAGGCCCAAAATCAGGGACAGATTTTAAATATTGCTCCTATAAACATAGAAAAGTTGTTAGAATAACAGGTCTTGCTTTAGAATGTGTTTTCTGAAGGATATGAAGTTTAAAATTCAAATTTCTTTCATTATTTAGTGACTTCAGTCCACAACAGATTGCCATAAAAATACAAATTGCATGAGGAACAGACCAAAAATATGAGGCAAAAATCAGGACAGTCTGTGAAAATCTGGACAGTTGAGTGGTATGTACTCAACATATACTTCAACTTGTCTTGAAACCAGCAATCTTTCCAAAAACACAAAAGATTCCCACAGAAAAGTAAAATTATACAAATAAATTTTAACAGAAAAGATGCATCTTAGGAAGTCTCAAAGACTACCTTTTAATTTCACTCAGGTCCCATAGGCTAATAAAAATGTTATATATTTAATAAGATATTATTTGCTGCACATATACTTATGTCATACCAGCCAAGAATCTATGTGCACCTGTCTGTACTCCTGTATATATATATATATATATATATATATATATATATATATATATATATATATATATATATGCTTTATGACTAATGTTTATCTCTTTTCCTTACACAGGTATTGTTTTTTGATTGCCTTTTGTCATTAGGTAGCAAAATTGCTTAAAATTGAGCATTGAAAGATATTTGTGAGATATGCTCAGTTCACATCAATTACTTATTTTGCTTTGGCTATTTACTGCTATATGATAAACAGTGCAATTCACAGATTTGCAGCATATTTTCTTTGCCGTGGTCTTAAAGTACATATGTGTGACACAATGGGGTAACAATTATTGTTGCTGATGCTCTATGCTTATGTCTGTATTTCAGTACTTAGTTTGGGTACCTACTGTGCAGAGTTGCATGTTTTTCTTTGTTTATGTGGGGTTTTGTCAGGTGTTCCAGTTTCCATCCCATTCCAAAGATATGTAGATGAACTGGTACCACTCATAATTGTGTAAAGGTGTGTGCTTTGTGTGAATGAATATATTAATACTGAACATAGTTTACTTTTTAGAATGACAAGATATGGTTAAAGCTGAATTAATGTTTTAATTAAGTATTCGGTCTGACTGGTACATGAGTTAATTGGGGCTCTCTAAATAAAGGCTTTGGGGATAATCTGTTTTAAAATGAATTGCAAAAGAACATATGAAAATATTTGGCAAGTAATCAGAGGGACAATATACTAGCCATATACACCTTTATAGAGACACACTTAAATGTTCTTGTCACCATTTATGAGCATATCATAGTGTTCACCTCCCTAATCAAGTGTCTACCCATTCAATCATCAAAACTAGCCTTACATATGTACCAAGGTCTCTTATGACTATATATGTTTGAATATGATATTTAGGTAAATTTCATGATCTTTGGGGGATATTGATTGGGATCTGCAGGTTGCAATCAAGTAACAGTTGGATTTGTTAAAGGAGATTTGGATCTCCAGGAGCTCCACATTAAGTTTGTGGATAATTTGAAGTAAGGTGGCTGTATTTCTGACAATTACAGTTACTATCCCACAATTACCCAAGGATCTGAAGATGTGATAGGCACTAAACCCTGGTATGGAGGGAGTGCTGTCACTACACTGAAATCATATCTCAGTAGTTACTATTAGATATGAATGTGTTTGAGTTGTAGGAGGAACTCAACTTTTGGCATTTTTCTATTTAGACTTCCAGCATTGAGTGGTACCACAAATTCGGTATTCAGGACTGCTAAGAAGATAAGCTTTGTTTTTACTTTTTAGTTTAGCCAGAGAATACCCTTTTTGCTAACACTCACAGGGCCATCAGGTGGACTATAGGAACAAGTGACTAACAGTGCCTCCAGATTATTAACTTTGATTGTTGGCTTCATGACATGGAGTGATGAGTCCCTGACCATGATCCCATGACCCAGGATCATTTAGGTATGTGGCAAATGAAAGAGGTAGTGTGGAGGGTAGGGCAGAGTGTCAACCACTATTTTGGCCATCTTGGGGAAGGGAAGCAGCCTGATTCACTGCATGACTGGCTGCTTGTGGAGGTATGAGAGCCAGCATGCTGCAATCAGGTTATGATCCCCACTGGCAGTTGCATAGAGGCATGCTCATGCTACAGAGAAGCATTGCATGAGTCTGAATTTGTTAGATTATAGTGGGGGCCAGCATGTTGTCTGTAGTAAAAAGCAAACAACCTTTATGGCTTCCAGGATAATGACCCATCCATCTTTCATCACAGCACTCAAGATATTAAGAAGAATGGATTTTATTGCGTATTACTCAGGATGCACTCTCTGCCATTATGTATCTGACAAGAAACAGGTTACATCTATATGAAATAGTATACAGCCTATAACCTTGTGTTTCCTGTCAAATATATAAAAAAAAAAATTTGCTGTGGTAACATTTTAGGCTGTGGTCATACCTTTCAACTGTTCAGATTTTTGCAGAATATTCAAATTTTTCTTTCGTATTTTTCTTCTGTTACTCAATAAATTTTGGTTTTCTAGTAAATCACTGGCAAATCATTAAGACTGAAGTAAAAAAAAATAATGATAGACATTTGAGTTTCAGACTTCTTACCCTCCAGAAAATTCATGCTAATGCAAAATCTGTTATTCTATTAACTTTCTAAGTTTGTAAGAGAATATTTAAAAACTGTCCCTATTTTTGGGGCTTTGTCCCCCCATTGTTTATGGTTTTGTCCAGATTTCTTTCTCTAAGAGGTTGAGAGGTATGATTGTGATAGGATACTGATGATTTTGAGATAGTTATGATGTCTGGATATATGTCTGCATACAAGGAATGAAGACATCATGAAGAAGACAGACTCACATGAGCAGAATTTAAGTGAAGTCAAAAACACTCAGAACTATAAAAGAGCATGTGTTGTTGAATATGGGCCACATTCACAGGCAGTAAAGACAATTATGGACAGGAATTGGCATATATTTTTTAGTGAACCTGAATTAATAAGTATCCTTGGGAACAAACCCAGATTTGTATACAAAATGGGTAGAAACTTAAAGAATCTTTTAGAATGTGGTAATAAGATCTATCAAAGGGAAGATGCACACACCACGAAGTGTGGAGCATGTAAACAATGTAAGGACATCTTGGAAGACACATGCATTATTTTAAATAATGTTAACAAAACTATTGTTAAATTTAAGAAAGGAAATTGTAACACCAGCATGTTAATTTACATGGCTAAATGCATGTGCTGTCCAGCATATTACATAGGGAGAACTCAAAGACAGTTCAAGAAGAGAATTTATGCCCACGGGTACAGCATTAGAACTAATGACACCAAGAATGCTTTATGTAGACATATTAATAAATATGGTAATGAACATTACTTTAAGTTTGCAATTTTGGACATTATCAAGGTAGACCCAAGAGGTGGTAATATTAAGAATCTGCTAGCATACAGAGAATATTGGTGGCAATTGTACTCAGATGCTATGTTTCCACCAGGCATTAATGATTATATTTCTGTTAAACCTGTACTAATGTTGAAAAATTAAAAGTTTTAACAGTTTATGCAATTATATATCATATCAGTAAAGAATTTTAATATGTATTAATTTTATATATATACATTTTATATATTATGTATATACAACTTTAAGGTTAAGAAGATTTTGGCGCCATTTTACATTTAAAAAGACACACTTGAATGTGCAATATGTTCTGATGAAGCTCGTATATGACGAGTGAAAGCGCTTGACCAACTGTTCAGTCACATTAATAAATTTTTATTGGATTTATTGATCTACGCAGCTGGCTTCCTTTGTTAACATCCAGGTGAAGTGGTGTTCCTGTGTTTTGCTATAGTTGTGTTGGACTATCGTATTTGTTTAGCAAAACGCTTGATTCAGGTGTTTCAGATGTCTGGTAGGTACAGGTAGCTTTAAAACAGATGCATTTTATTTCTGATTCTCCTTTTGTCAGAATGAACAAATGTCAGACTTCACGAATTAGACTGTATGTTTTCAGTGAGTTAGTAATGGTGTTAATTAGATGATTCAAGGATAGCTCCTGGCTTTGGGTGAATATCTTCTTACAACAGTGCAGGAGGTGCATAGTAAGCATAGTTCCAGTTATGATCACGTGACCTGAGAGCTGAAACCGTGTGTATTTCCTGAAGTAGTAGAGAGTCACTCTTAGTACAATGCTCTTGAGTTGAGTCACTAGATAAACATACTTGCATCTATTTTGTAGTTATTGAGTGCCTTGTATTTTTGCAGTTTCAAAGTATGTGATACATTCAGGCATCCAAACAATTAGAAGATGGAAACAGTTAAGTTTACAACATGGCATTATTCTAACGAGAGAGTTGCTAAAGTTTGAGTGAACACATGTGAGGTGCTAGAGCTTGGATGGATATATAAATCAGCTTAACTTTAAGAAGTGTGGTTGGAGTAGTGAGGTTGGGCAAAATAATCCATGCCTCCAAATCTTGGTGCAGAACTTATAAATATTTTCACCAAAAATGTTTTCCAAGTCTCCCCTAGGAGCAAATGCATCAGGTATGGTGTCCTAGGTAAATGGTCACAGATGCATAGTGTTGTGTGTGCACTGTAGAATCTGGGACAAAAATCAGGTAGTTTCACTATTCTGTAACCTAGGGGAGTCCAGAGGTGAAAGGATCCAAGTGGATAAATTTGTGAAAGGTCATAACAATAGGCTACAAAATGAAAGATGACAATCAGAGAGAATTCTTATAGTGAGGTGTCAGGAAAGGCTTAGAGTTGATCTTCCTTGATGCTGTGGTCCTCGGTTGTAATGCTATCCTGGGTAAACTGTGCAGAGAGGAGCAGTTCTGCTTGCCTTCAACTGGCCACTGCATCCTTCTGTAGAAAGAAATGCAGAGCACCAGTAGTGCATTAGTAGATGTTGTCCTGATAATCCAATGATGGATTCACCTCATTGCTAAAGTGTTTACCTTCATATCCTGTAAGCAGTAGATAAAGGGGAAAAAGTGAAGCCTGGCTCCATGGAGTAGAGGGATGGACCCAGGAATGTGATCCAGGTAAATGGGGTTCTCTCAGCAACCCAGGCACTGGGGCATCCAGGCAGGGCGGGTGAGGAGTGAAGGGGCATACTCCATTCACTTGTCCTGTGAGAGAGGTTGTGTGCACACCAAGAACACACAGAGAAGTGTACTCTCTTCAGTAGAGACTGAAGAAACCAGTCTTCATGCCTCAGGGATGAGAGCAGGACTGCTTGCTAGCTACATCCCTTGTGTCAGTGAGGGCTGACCATTAGAGTCAGCACACTGCACATCCCCCTTAAGTACACATGAAGGTAGGGCCATAAGAAGGGATGTAGTCGGGGGAGTGGTGGCAAACGGGGAAGTTGACCAGGTGCAGGGTGTTAGGGGACATGATCAGCAGATGCCGATGAGTTCTATGCACAGTACTTGCATTAATTTATGCACCAGTATTTCTGAATTTTGCTATAGAAATAAATGCCAATGCTGCTTTTGTGGTCCTGCTGTAAGGCTTCAGTTCTTCATGCATGGTATATATTGTAGCAAGTCACTTGTTAACTTGTTACACATGTAGCAAGTGGTTTGCTACCATTTTAAAAGAAGAAAAAGCTTTTTTTGATCTGAAATAGAGGACATAAAGATCATTTTTTTATCCTTTGCTTAATGTTGGGGGTGTTGCCAAATCAGAGGGTGATGCAAGGTACTGGAATAACTAGCTACAGTTAAGAACCTGCAAACTAACACCTGCTGTTTTAATGCCAACATCTCCCAGCTGACTCTCATCTTCAATAATGAAAAAATAAATGGGTCAATTAACCAGTAGGGGGCAGATGTTCAGCAGGCAGCAGGGGCAAGAAGTATACAAAAAAGAGAAACATATATTAGACACAAGTAGTCATTTTACTCAAATAAATGATTTAGCATAATCGTGACTGAATATTAATTTGTTTAAACAGGTAATTCCTAAATAAATCACCAGATAGCTGTGTAAACAAAAATTAGAGTGCCTGACCTACTGGAATGATTACAAGACAGCATGTATCACTTGCTGTTTGCCTAATTTTAACAGCTAATCTAGCAGCAAAATATATCAATTGCTGTTTATCTCTGCTGAGAGTAATTGCATAGACCTTATTTCTGTCCCTTTCTTGCTGTTTCTGGACAACCACTAGGTTGAATATTATCGTATACACTAGTTTTTATTAGATGTTTGCAAGTAGCCTCAGAGAGCTGCCAATGTTTCCACCTTCACATTTGTGCTCAGTTTCTGTAATTCAGTTTGGGGAGGAAAGTTACAGCACATGGCGCCAGTAGAAGGTGTATTTTTGCCACTCAGAATGCTCTTACAGATACCTAAGGCAATACAGAAGCTTAAAGGTGAAACATTATTGTACAGAGGGATAAAGCACAGTTCTGAGGTTTAAAAAATGAGTGCATACAAATGAAATTAAAAGGGGAATTTTAATTCTTTCCCATCTAAACACACTTCTACAGACATGAAGTAGAAAAAAGGGAATGTAGGGCTAAATTGTTTAGACTACAGTATAGTATAGGGATGAGAAATGATGCAACAGGTAAAGAGAAATGTCAAAGCACAGTTTAAGGTTTTGTTTCTAAAACTTAAAGGAAGATACAAGCACTGTTTTTTACACATTTACAGCATAATGCTAGCTGATTTTTTTAATTACAGTCTGTAGCCAATCCAGCAATTAGCCTAAGGAAAAGCACAAGTGTTTTAGCTCATAAATGATAGGGAAGGGCTACATTTAAACAGGTTAAACAAACACGTGTATAGCTTGTTTGCTTGTTTACACTGATTTTATACAAGCTTAATTCACATAAGTGAAAATATAGGATCAAGCCCCGTATGCTGTTTAAACCACTAATTTCATGCTTGTTTGTATGTTTTCTTTATTTTTCACACTTCTTTCACCTTGTTGTCAAAGAGATTTGGCCACTTTAGTTGCAGCAGTCCTCAATTTAGTATGCTGTGCATCCTGATTATATCTGTATGGTCACTTAATAAAGGATACTTCCTTTTGAAGTATTTGTTGCACTATAGTCATCAGTACTTAGCTGTTTGAGCAAGCAAATGAGTTATAATAGCAATTAAACTTTCAATTTTTATATATATGTGTGTGTGTGTGTGTGTGTGTGTGTGTGTGTGTGTGTGTGTGTGTGTGTGTGTGTGTGTGTGTGTGTGTGTATGTGTGTGTATATATGACTGAAATTGGTATTTTATATATATCACCAAAAAAAAAACCAAAAAGTGCCAAGGCAAGGCCAAACACATGTTTTCATATATATATATATATATATATATATATATATTTTTTTTTTTTTTTTTTTTTTTTTTTTTTCCAGCTATGCAGTTTTGACTGTGGACTTTGGTTGACACACTGATATGACGTGGAAGCACAGCATTATTATGCGAAGTGCAGATTGAAAATAGCTTCATTTGAAGTGTACAACAAAATTAACTTGCAATTGCTCATCTTCTATTTCATTGATGTGTACTGTAACAGTGCCTTCAGCAGTGTGTACTTAGACCTAATAATATACTTACAGATGTGACAACTGCATGTCCGATGTTAGCCATCTTACCATATGCATCAGTCCAGCATTCAGGCAGTATTCAAACTATGTATGAAATACAGTACCAAACTGTAGTGATGGTAAAATTAATTAAATGAATCAAAATCACTTACATGCTAATCTATTGAAACACACAAGTACACTGAGTTCATAGAGCAATTTCCCTTGTGATGTCTGTGAATTCTGGAGACTCTCTTCCAGACCAGGATGATCTTAGATCTGGAGACATACACTAAAGCAGTTGTATTTATAAATTTGTATGAGATTTGGGGGCTAGGAACAGTCAACCTTTCACAAAGGCTGGTGGAAAAAGGACTGGATATTTGTGACTGATGCTTTTCCAGCCCTTGTGCCATAATAGAAATGCTCAACATTTTTCTTTCTTAGTCCCTAATAGGTCTTAGACAATGTGTGTGCCAAAGAAACCTGGCTAGGTTTAGGCTCTATGGTGTCTACTACATAATGTCTGCAAAAGAACAACTTGTGATAGGAGTATCCTGTAGCCAAGAGGGGTCCAGGAATGACAGTGGGATGGGTGGTTTACACACAAAAGGTAAAAGCCAGCTGTTAAAAGAAGCATGATGAACAGGTGAAGTTCTTATGCAAATGCTACTGACGAAATGTCATTGAAAAATCGCTCAGTAATTATAAATATGTTTGTGAACCCCAAGAAATAACAGCATCATTGCTGCATTTACTGAGAACCAATGACAAGGAGGTAACATCTACTTTATCACTTTTACTGCCTCATGTTAAAAAATATACAGAATAATTCAGTTTCTACTTGCTGTAGCAGAATTTTAGACAGTTCCACTTACAGAGACTTAAGGCTTCAGGTGAGTGTGAAATCACCTCAGCAGATTTGCTCACAAACTTCACATAAGGACTAGGGGCTTGACCAGCTTTGAGGGACTCTCCCCCAAGTTATTCTGTATTTCAGACTTTAGATTTTTATTTTGCCATGGGTTCTTCCATTATTCTATGACTGGAAAACAATACTAGTTGTCAGGTAGAAAGAACATGCTTGAATTAAATACTACCATTTTAGCTCTGTACAGTGTGAAGATCTTATTGTTCATTTATTGTTCACGTATGAAATTGTCCCTATTCTGTTTATGTGCAGGATATGAATTATATTGACTGCACATCTGAACACTTACCTACAAGTAATTATTTTACTAATACCCTTGATATAGCAGGGGCATCTATTTAAAAGTTACTTTTTGGATTCAGCCCTTCCCCTCTGTCTTATTTGGCTGTGTATAATTTTGCAGTGACCGTAGTTTATTTGCTTAATTACTCATAATCTTCCTTTAGAGCGATGTGTTATTTGACTACTAAGACATATTATTGGCTCTACTATTGTTTTATAAGCTGAACATTTGCACAGGATTGCTGTAGAGAAGGGATGTAAATACGGGTCTTACAGTTCTGTCTCTTGGAAATTATTTTATTGATTTATTTTTTTGGCTGTTCTTGCATACGATGTTGCTAACTTCAAGGTATTATGCCATTTTTAGGGTGGCTTATGTAGAAGGCATTCTGTGAAATTCTAAGCCTAGTAGCATGATTAGGTGATTCTGTGGCATACCATAGTTGTATGTAACCTGACATTGCTCGGCAGCACAATACTTCAAAAAGAATTATAAGAAAAGTCAGACAGTCAGCACCCCAGCAAAAGTAGTATTTAATGAATAATGTGCTTATTCTTTAAATATCTGTAGTGTGGGAGTGCTTGTTCTGTGACATAGCTTTTTATTCCCGCTTGACTGCTGTTTCACTGCTAGTGCTGCAATCATGGACCAGAAGCAGACACCAGAATACTTCTGCTCTCCAAACAACATCAGCACTCCATGCACTTCACAGGTGAGAACCTTTTACATATTGTGTTATGTGAAAATAAGACCTAAGTAGTCACTGCACACTAATGACTGTTCCCTTAACGCAGAAATGGAATCCGGATAAAGCATGGGAGGATGGCATAATGGTTAAGGTGTTTGCCTTGGAATCACAAGGTGCAGGATTTGATTCTCACATAGGGTAATTGGCTAGGCTTAAAATGGCCCACAAGGGCAGTTAGCCTAGTACTAATCTATGAACCTATGAACCTATGTCATTTTGTACTTTTGAACACCTTGCAGCACGTAGTTTTGCCTTAGAATTATTTTAATTATGAGTTGTACTTAGTGAATCCTTCTAATGGGTCTTTCTACTTAATCTTGCTTCTTAATATACTTCTGGATTCTATATCCTAGATTACCCTTTTGCTACACCTCCTTATACGTTTGTAAGATGTGGGGCCAAGTTTGCGACTTGTGACCTTCAAGAAAATTCTGCTGTTAATACATGTATATATTTTTTTGTTTCTCGTATGTGCATTAAGATTGCTTTTGAAATCTCTAATTAACAAACTTGAATTGACTGCAGCTACAAGCTTTATCTCTAGGCTTATGTTATGTACCTACCGTATCTGTCTTGTTTATCTCTGTTGTTAAAAGGGCAGATTCATTAAACCCTACACAGTTTGTTAAGACCATGTGTGTGTCACACACTGTTTTGTATTCTGTAAATGGCTCTACACAGTGTGTACAGCTGCACAATCATGGTAAACACCATGGCATGCTAATTACAGCATAAGCAGCTGAACTGTATGCTAATTAACCACTCCAAGATGGGGGATCTAATCAACAGGCTATAAAGCAACCATGTAGACTCAGTGCTGTTTTTCCCTGTGAATTCTAAAACCTATTGGAATACAGCCACATAAAGGAGGCTACACAGAAAGAAAGATAGAGGCTGCTGTTGCTTTAATTCATGTGTATGTGCAGAAGATGAAGTCTATGCTGCTGCTGCTAACAGACCACAGCCAAGAAGGAGAGGAGTTTTGAGACCCCAGTTAATTTATCACATTCTGCATGAAGTGGAAATTATAGAGCACTACAGGCTAGATAGTGACACACTACAGGAACTCTGCAACCTCTGTCCTCAATTCAGACCCAGGTCAAACAGGGGGGAATCCATATCAGTGGAGACAAAGGTATGTGAAGCACAGGGGACATGCTGGGGGTGTCACAGGCATCAGCATACAGGATCCTCCATCAGTTCCTGGATGCTAATCTCCGACATGCCAGTGACCACATATATTTTTTCCATACTCCTGAGGACAGGGCCACAAATATGCAACAGTTCTACCCTGTAGCAAATTACCCTGAAATACTGGGTGCCATAGATTGTACATGTATAGAAATCAACCCACCACCTAGTGAGCAGGAAATGGTCTACATAAATAGAAAGGGCTTCCACTCCATCAACTGCCAAGTCATGTGTAATGCTAAGGGAGTCATCTTGAATGTGTGTGCTGGCAACCCAGGCAGTAATCATGACTCACATATCTGGCACACCTCCCAATTTTATCAGATGCTCATTAGGGGTGATATCCCACAGGGTCATTTACTGAGGGATGCAGGTTATGCTCTGGAATTGTGGCTGATGATGCCTATCAAAAATGCACACACACCTGCTGAAGAATGCCATAATGAGGCACATGGTCAAACCATAAATATAACAGAACATGTGTTTGGGCTGCTGAAGTCACAGTTCCAGTGCCTAGATACATCTTGGGGAGCTCTGCAGCACAATCCATGTACATGTACTGAAATTTTCACTGTCTGTGCAATGCTTTACAACATCATCCTGAGAAAATTCAGCAAGATTACAAGGGAAGGGGCATACTTCCCACCACCAATGGCAAGGTCACCACAGCCACACACAGGTGAGGAATCAAAGGGGGAACCAACAGCTGCTCTGGATGTAGACAGATGTAGGTGTGCTCAATATGCCCTCGCATAAGTTAAGAGACAACACACAGAACACTCTCTCACCATCTAAAAATGGAGAACATCGATATCTGTGCAGTAACTGAGACCTGGTTCAAGGCTCCAGAGAGCACCCCTGCAATACCAGGCTACAACTCTTACCACACATTTTGGCCATGAAACCAAGACCGAAACACTGAAGATGGAGAAGTGTCCATATTCACCAAGGATATTCACACCTCCAGGCTAGTTGCCCAACACAGTGCATCTGAAATCCTCCAGGTGCAACTAACACTAGGTAAGACTGCACTCCAAATTGTAGCTTGCTACAAATCCCCCACCATGCCCCTAGATCCTCACTACAACTTTCTAAACATACTGGAAAATATTAAGATACAAACAAACACTGTAATACTGGGTGATTTCAACTACCCTGCCATTAACTGGGAAAACTACTCAGGTACCAACACCTTTTCCCAACAGTTCTTGGAATTCATAAATTCCAATGCCCTGGATCAACTAACCCAATGTCCTACCAGGAGCTCCACTATTCTAGACCTGGTCATTACCAACATGGGAGATAGATGCTCCACACCAGTGGTCAAACCCTCATTGGTCAGGTCTGACTATAAGATAATCACCCTTGACATCCACATCCCACCCCCACCACCCAGTAAAGAAACCTCTGTAAAAAACTTCTCCAAAGCCAACTTCATGCTACTCAAGTCAGAAGTGACAAACTTCATGGCACCCATGCAGACGGGAACTGAAAGTTTGACTGCTGAATCTTATACTAAGGCACTGTATGAGCACATCCACTAGTGTACGAATCGTGCCATCCCAAATAGAACCAAGACGCTCTCCTCCAAAAAAAGGAAGCCAATCTGGTGGTCCCCTGCCATAAACAAACTACATAACAGAAGAAAAAAACTGTTGCAGAAAAGAGGAAAATCCCAGAATGCAAAAAAACTTCCTTACCAGCCTCAGTAAGAAATTGAGATCCCTCATAAAATCCTCCAAAGCTAGTTACGAAAATACAATTGCCAAAAATTCCAAAGACAACCACAAGGCATTCTATAGTTATGTCAAGAATCTAAATGGCAATGCTCAGATCTTCTCTGAGCTACAACAGAATGGCATTAAATATACTGATCCCAAGGATATTGCCAATATTCTGGCAGATCGATTTAGTGCCAACTTCACCTCCTCTCACCCCCTAAAGGGCCCATCTCAATACCAAAAGATTGCCAAATTCCGGTAATCACAGCCATACAGGTAGAAACTGCACTCTCGAAAGCTAAAAATAGAGCATCCGTGGGACCAGATGTCATTCCGGGCTGTGTACTACATGAACTACAAAATGAACTGGCACCTCACCTAAGTGTCAAGTTTAATCATAGCCTCATCTCAGGCTTCATGCCCACTGAGTGGCAAACAGCTACAGTTATCCCACTCCACAAGGGGGGGATCCACCTTGGATCTCAGGAGCTACAGTCCCATCAGTCTGACGAGCCTGATCGGCAAGGGCATTGAACGCATTATCATGGAACTTAGAAACAAAGACATTGGCAACCTTCAAACACTGGACCCTACCCAGTTTGGGTTCGTGATGGGCTGATCTTGTCTATTGAACCTGATTGACTTCTTCGAATCAGTCTCCAGAGCTGTGGACAAGGGTAAGGCAGTCCACACAGCCTATCTGGACCTCGTCAAGGCCTTCAACACCATCCTCCACTCTGGAATTATAGATAAACTTACTAAGCTGGGCATAAATCCCTATGTCACTCGATGGGTTGCCAACTGGCTTACAGACAGAATACAGACTGTAAAAGTAGCTGACTCCAAAGCCAGCTCCAGACAAGTGACAAGTGGAGTACTTCAGGGTTCAGTCCTTGGACCGCTCTTGTTTGGCACCAACTTCTCTGAAGTACAGGCCAACACTAAGGGATTCTGGTTAACACAGTTCACAGATGACTGCAAACTGGAAGCCATTATTGAATCCCCAAATTATGTGGATATTCTACAAAAGGGCCTTACAGAAACAGATGCTTGGTGCCAAACACATGGCCTCAAGCTTAATGCCAAGAAATATATAGTTACCCCCTTTGGGAAAAAAACATGTATCCATGAATTATCACATAGGTGGCAGTACACTAAACACGAAAGTGTGATGAGAGACTTGGGGACACAAGTGGATAGTGGTCTCACCTTTGATAACCACATCACCACAACAGTCTGGAAATCCTTCTATGTGGCACACCTCATCAGTAAAGGCTTTTCAGTCAGAAAAAAGAAGGTCATTGTCCCACTGTACTCATCCCTCATTAGACCCATTATAGAGTACGACACCCCATTTCGTATGTACCTCACAAGACATCTGCAACAGCTGGAAAGGCCACAGAAATACCTCACTAAAAGAATCAACGACCTAAAGTAGATGCCCTATGCTGACCTTCTAAAAAAACTCCAGATATACTATGTGGCAGATCGTCTACTCAGAGGCAATCTCTGCTTAACATACAAGGTGTAAATCTAACACTCCACCAGGTCTCAATGATTACATCAGTATAAAATCTGTACTGCACAAAAAAGATGAAAATGTTTAATCAGTTTGAGTTACATTATAAAAGTGACTAAACAATGGGGAAACTGTACAAAGACATATAAATGTGTGAAAATTTGCATATCTAAACTATTAACAAGTTTTTTTAGTATTTTATATGATACACTAAAATAGGAAAGTTAATGTTTTAATAGATGTGTTTCTTTAAATGTCAATTAAGTGTAATTGTTGAATGAGATTTAATGTATAAAAGTTGTTATTGGTACCAGTGCTTTTATCTGATGAAGTCTAGTCATTAGACGAAAGCGCTCATCTTTTGTGTTTTGTGAAAAATATAAAGAAATGTTGTACCTATAGTGGTGTCCAGGACTTTACTTTATTTTGCTTGGATTGGTTTTGGCTTTATTTTTTCGTATTTTCTTTTAGAAGAGGGCCAAGCAGGTGCGCTGCTTGACATGTATGGGCAGTCTATTCCAGAGTATGGGGAGTCTTTGGGTCAGGAACCTATCCCTCCATCATGTTTTGTTCATTGTGATGACAAGGTTTAGATCCCTGGAGCATGTGGCTCTGAGGGATTGGGATTTCTTTAAGTGGAGCATGTCCAACAGCTCAGGGTTTGACATGGCCTTGTATGTTAAGCAGAGATCGCCTCTGAGTACACAATATGCCACAGAGTATAGCTGGAGTTTTTTTAGACGGTCAGCATAGGGCATCTGCTTTAGGCCTGTGATTCTTTTAGTGAGGTATTTCTGCAGCCTTTCCAGCTGTTGCAGATGTCTTGTGAGGTACATACCAAACGGGACATTGTACTCTATAATGGTTCTAATGAGGGATGAGTACAGTGGGACAATGACCTTCTTTTTTTCTGGATGAAAAGCCCTTAGTGATGAGGTGTGCCACATAGTTTATATGTTTAGTGTACTGCCACCTATGTGGTAATTCATAGGTACATGTTTTTTCCCAAAGGGGATAACTATACATTTCTTGGGATTAAGCTTGAGCCCATGGCTCTGGCACCAAGCATCTGTTTCTATATGGCCCTTTTGTAGAATATCCCCATCATTTGGGGATTCAGTAATGGCTCCCAGTTTGCAGTCATCTGCGAACTTTGTTAGCCAGAGTCCCTTAGTGTTGACCTGTACTTCAGAGAAGTAGATGACAAACAAGAGTGGTTCTAGGACTGAACCCTGAGGTACTCCACTTGTCTGGAGCTGGATTTGGAGTTGTCTACTTTTACAGTCTGGGTTCTCTCAGTAAGTCAGTTGGCAACCCATCGAGTGATGTAGGGATTTATGCCCAGCTTAGTAAGTTTATCTATGATTCCAGAGTGGGAGATGGTGTTGAAGGCCTTGGTGAGGTCCAGATAGGCTGTGTGGACCGCCTTACCCATGTCCACAGCTCTGGAGACTGATTCGAAGAAGTTAATCAGATTCAGGAAACAAGATCATCCCTTTACAAACCTAAACTGGGTGGGGTCCAGTGTTTGAAGGTTGCCAATGTCTTAGTTTATAAGTTCCATGGCCTTGCAGATCAGGCTCGTCATTCTGATGGAACGTTAGTTCCCGGGATCCAAGGTGGATCCCCCCTTGTGGAGTGGGATAACTGTAGCTGTGCACCACTCAGTGTGCATGAAGCCTGAGGTGAGGCTATGATTAAACATGACACTTAGGTGAGGTGCCAGTTCATTTTGTAATTCATGTAGTACGCAGCCCGGGATGTCATCTGGTCCCATGGATGCTGTATTCTTAACATTCGAGAGTGCGGTTTCTACCAGTGTGGCTGTGATTACTGGAATTTGGCTATCTTTTGGTATTGAGATGGGCCCTTTAGGGAGTGAGAGGGGGTGAAGTTGGCACTAAATCGATCTGCCAGGATATTGGCAATATCCTTGGGATCAGTATATTTAATGCCATTCTGTTGTAGCTCAGAGCAGATCTAAGCATTGCCATTTAGATTCTTGACATAGCTATAGAATGCCTTGTGGTTGCCTTTGGAATCTTTGGCAATTTTATTTTCGTAACTAGCTTTGGAGGATTTTATGAGGGCTCTCAGCTTCTTACTGAGACTGGTAAGGGAGTTTTTTGCTTCCTGGGATTTTCCTCTTTTCTGCAACAGTTTCTTCCTTCTGTTGTATAGTTTGTTTATGGTAGGGGACCACCAGATTGGCTTCCTTTTTTTGAAGGAGAGCATCTTGGTTCTATTTTGGATGGCACGATTCATGCATGCATGGATGTGGTCATACAGTGCCTTAGTGTAGGATTCAGCAGTCGAACTTTCAACTCCCGTCTGCATGGGTGTCAAGAAGTTTGTCACTTCTGACTTGAGTAGCATGAAGTTGGCTTTGGAGAAGTTTTTTACGGAGGTTTCCTTACTGGGGGGGTGGGGGTGGGATGTTGATGTCAAAGGTGATTAGCTTATGGTTGACCTGACCAATGAGGGGTTGACCACTGGTGTGGAGCATCTATCTTCCATGTTGGTAATGACCCGGTCTAGGATATTGGAGCCCCTGGTGGGACAATGGATTAGTTGATCCAGGGTGTTGGAATTAATGAATTCCAAGAACTGTTGGGAAAAGGTGTTGGTACCCGAGCAGTTTTCCCAGTTAATGGCAGGGTAGTTGAAATCACCCAGTATTAGGGTGTTTGGTTGTATCTTAATATTTTCCAGTATGTTTAGAAAGGTGTAGTGAGAATCTTGGGGCATGGTGGGGGAGGTAAAATGCTTATCTGATGCCACTTTTTCAGATGTCAACCTACTTAATGCTAGAGGTATTGCTACAGACAAGCCTTTTCAGCATTGCTGCTTTATGTTTGTTCTTCCAGCATTAGACAACCTCAAGGTTTCTGATGCCAGATCCTTAGCCTACGTTTCTGCCATTATCTCACTGTTACTGCTACTAGACTCACTTTATACCATTATTGACCTCTATCGGCCTACTGTTGGAGCCTGCTTATAGGTCTTTTAGACCTCTTAGCATCTCCTAAGAAACCTCTCAAGAACTTTCTGTACTGCTCTCACCCAAAGGTCTTCCTCTGTTAGTAATAGGGTGCTACATTCTGCAGATTTAGAGCCTCCATCTAAAATACCACAAAAGACTTTCAGGAAAACTAAACTCACTGAGTCTCTGATAGATCCTTCAGCTAAAGATTTGGATGAAGAAGGATGGCTAATTTCTCCTCAAACACTTCCTTGATCATTACAAGCTTAAGGAATGCTTGCAACGTATGCAGTCCAGCCATCCTTCACAGAGGAGCCATCAGAAAACTTGTAGGTTCTCCTCAATCATTCTGTGTGTTTCTCCCCTTGATGGGGATCTTAAAGTAGGCGACCAGCATTACATGGGAGGACCCAAGCACAGTAGCCTCAGTCCCAAAGATGAATGACCATGTTTTCTGGCCTCCATGGATTGATCATTTTGGACAGAGACACCAAAGCCAAATACCTTGTTTCAGCAACAGCCATGAAGGAAAATCCAGCTCTGCAGAGTGATGGATATGTTTGCATCTGCCATTTTATTTTTGCAGGCACACATTTAACAAACATGATGCATTTTAAATGGACCTAGAAGATGAAATGCATCATGCACTGGAGAGGTTGCAGGATGGGGTCCTAAAGGAAACATTAAAGTCCAAAGCCACTGTTTCTACTGTTATTAAAACATCATCTGCCTCTTGTATAATGTGGCAAAAGGTGATACTGGAGCTACACCATCTGGCATTTTTTCACTAAGAACACTAGGATGACTTGTTCATGGGTTCACAGATTAGTGCTAGGCAAATTGCCCTTGTGGGCCATTTTAAGCCTAGCCAATTAACTCATATGAGACTCAAATCCTGCACCTGGTATCTGTAAGACAAATAACTTAACCATTATGCCAACCTCTCTCTTGTCTTGACTGCCCCTTTTCTGGGCCTTTCCTGCTTGGCAAAGAAATACAGAAGTACTGGAAAAATATGGAATAGCAAAGTAAGGTTTTTACCAGACTGCAGTGGATCTATTCCAGCATGTGGTCTAGTTGTGGCATACAGCAACAATGGCAACAGCAGCATCAGAAGGACATAAGAAAGGATGCCCCTTCAGTCTAGTTTCCAGAAATTGAGCCATAACTAGGGTGCAGTGAAAGGGGCAGCTCCTCCAAGTGCAAGCAGTTAAGGGGCATGATCAGCAGTTGCTGATGAGGCATAAGTGGAGTACCAGCATTCATTCAAGAAGCTATAAGTGATGTCACTGTTTCCTAAATGAAAGCATTTCATAGCTGAAGCAAACGGTTATGCAAGCACCTGCCTACAGTTCCTAATGCACTAAGCTGCAGTAGTAACTGTAGTAAGGACCAGTTTAGAAAGACAGACAGACAGAGTGCTATTCCTTCAATAGTTTGTGTTTTTTATTTGTTCTATACTTGGGGAAGACCTTTTTTGGTCCCCAACTTCAGATTAGGGGCACTAGCACTTCTGAGCCTTGCCTGACTCCACCAGATCATGTGTTCCTCCATCTGAAGATGTGTACTTGTCAAAGGACAGGTCATTCAGGGAAATACTATCTATAGGATACATAGTTCCATTCCCATCCCTTCCCCAGACACTGCCATTACCATTGTTAGATGATCCACTCTATCAAAGCAAGGAAGAAGGGTTTAAACCTGTGCTTCAGTGTACAGTCCATGTACACTGCCTCAACACCAACACCCCATTTCTTCTTCTGATACTTCATGAATGGTCTTGAAGTCCTTTGGTGACAAAGAGGATTTTGCCCCACTGAAGTAAACCAGTATGCAAACTGTTTGCTTATCACCCAGTGCCAAGTGCCCTAATTTCTTATCTTGGGTCTCCATCCACATGATCAGGGCAAGAATGCCTTGGCTCACAAATAGCCCTCTGTAGTCCTTCAGAATTTTATCAATTTCATCTAATGTTGTGGTTTATCCAGTAGGCTAAATTTCTCAAGGGCAAGGTCATCTTCTTAACCTCTTAGTGACCCAGATATATATGTTTCCCTTTTCTGATCGCCTTTCTGTTGGGGAAGAAAAATCCTTTCTGCCTTTTCAAGACACTGCTGTCTCACCCTCATGTAAATCACACTCAGGTCTCCACTCCCTCATACTGACATCATTGTTATTCCAGTTCCATTAATAGACAGTAACCCACTTTTCTCAGTGGGTAGTTTCTATCATTTCCTCCACTTATTGACTTTCAACTCAAAAGATGTACTGAGACAAATGGACCCTTTTCTCTGTTTAGACATCAGATAAAGGCATGGATCAAGTTTCAGCTCTTGTCTCATTGGTTCTTACCTGTTTGCATGAGATTTCAACTCTACCTTCATTTATTCCTTGATTATGGATCATTTGGATGATATTTCCAATTTTAACTCAACATTTGAATTTTCTTTGTCTCTTAAAGTTTGCAAAAAATGTCTTCCATTGTGCTCCTTACCTTCTGCTGACTATATGACATGTCTTGCTTTATTATATTCATTTAATGCTGGAAAGCACGTTCCTCTACTGTATAAGCCAGCTGTTTCTTAAAACCTTAGGACTCAAAATAATATGCTGAAACTCCCATTTCTGTGAAAAAACTCTTGGATTCTGCATTTGCATACTTGCCTGACATGACTGCAATAGGAATATCATGCATTGCAATGGTAGATTTCTTAGCACTGATAACTCCTATAATTGTGGCATTATTTAACATCATAACTTCTGGAAACTTTGATTAGCAGTCAGTAGAAACTGGAGAGATATTCTCCTGAGATTGCAATAGCTCTGTACCTACCTTGGACCATGGTTGTCCTGAAACTGGGTATGATATCACTTGCTCTCTTGGATTATTAGTTTCATCTGAGTTGCACACAACACACTGAAGCTATGCTTGTTCTGTCTGCAGTAAAATGCCATGCCAAAATAACGTATCATGCTTTTTATTTGTAGTTGCCTATTTGACTCTCAAATGTGACTTGAATACACAATTCAGAATGTATTTTCTTATATTTTGAACAATCTGTTTAACTACTTTAAACAGCAAATCTTCTGTGCAGCTTATCTCCTTCTTAAATGAAAACTCTTGGAATTTCCTTAAGATTGGCATCTTTCCATTCTTTCCAATCCTAAATGAAAACTCTTCCTGGCATTCATATCTATTGACTTTCCTCAGTACATATCTGAAATTCTTTAATCTGGTTAAGTTTAATTTATTTTCTGAAAACAAAAAGTTCCTTCTGCTCCTATAAATATGATTGGCTTAGAATATCTGACTCACACTCAGGTCTTATTTCTGTAAATGTAGCATTATTTTTGTAAACTTGTTGGTACCACATGCAAAATGTTCTATATTAACTTGTGAAATTCTCAGTTTGAACATGTTTACCATAAATATACTATTGAAGCATCTTACCATCATGCACAATTGCAAGAATGTCTTCTTTGATCTGAACATATCTTCATTAATATTTAGTAAATGCTCTTGAACAATATACAGTTGAATGTACCTGTTAATTACTGCTGCTGTACCATTCTGATTGGCATCAGCTTATAACGTAATCAGTTTACTCACATCAAATACTTTAATGTAGGTGCTCTGTTTGTAAATATTTTCAGCAATTCAAATATAGTTTCTTCTTCTGCATTTCAGTGCCATGCAATATATTGCTCCAATAATTTCCAAAGTGGAAATATTACTTCAGGCAAATTGAGAAAAAGAGTCAAAAATACTGCAACATGCCCAGAAATATTATAAGTGTTTGTTGATTTTCTAGCGCCAATAATTGAACAATAGCCATTTAAATTACCTGAGTGGCAGCACATTGAAGCATTTCAGCTGCTAATGAAATGCCAACTGGTAAACTATGGAATATGTACTTTGCTATACATTTATTTAATGTCCATGGCTTAAAAATGTCTTCATGCATCTCGATTTCCCAAAATTTATGATTACTGTCACATTCAGAGAAATACTTTACATTTGACAAGCCAGTAGCAATGTCTGTTCTGTGATATGGATAATGTGCTGCTCAAGTCTTGCTGACCTATGCAGATATGAATCTTGACAGGTTATCTATAGTAATCACAGTATTCATCCAGTTAGTAAGCTCTGTCTGTTTCTCAGTTACACTCATGCTGTCCATTCTGTGCAGTTCCTTTTCAGTTTTATCCTTAGTGCCACTGGAACTTTTCATGGTACATACACAACCGGTGATATAGAAGAATCAGTGTGAATACAATTTAATCCTGGCAGCATATAAATCTCCATATTTATGCAGCAAGTTATCTCTCTTTACATGCACGTCATGACTTTTCTTTCACATTTTAAAGCATCTGAAAAGTCAGATAACCCAAGATTGAAGGTGCCTCTGTTCTAGCTATCTGAACCCAAATCTTGTGTTATTATTGAAAAATTATATAGAGCTTACTGCTTGGTGTGATGGATTTGAAGTCTTCTTAAGACACTCAGTCTTGCTGGCTGGATTCTGCTAAAATTCAAAGTCTGGTTATATTTGCATTCACAGTCTGTTGCATACAGAAACTTGCAGAATATACACTGATGAGAGAATATACTTTGCAGCATCAACTTTAAAGCAATAACAAATAACTTTTTATAATAAACCAAACGTACTAATGTTGCAGCTTAAAGTACTGTTCCAACTTTACTTCTCATATAGTACAGATGATGTGAGAGATATAACATTTACCTCAGGACAAATGAGTCCCTACCATACCTCTAGCATAACTGGATTTATACAGCTCTTTATATACACTTTTAGTCATGCATAAACATATACATTTCCTCTTGATATTCTATTTTGGAGAATTGCTCATCCTGTAGAAACAATACTAAGCTTCCTTGTTTAAGAATGTCTTGTAAGAGACCAGCTTTTCTGACAGTGTGAACATCCTGTATTCTATTTGGATCTTTGTACAAGAACATCTGTTCTTTTGCCAATGCTGATAACAGTGTCCTGTTGTCCATGCAGAAAAACATGTTTTTGAGGAAACACATTGTAAGAGACCAGCTTTTCTGACAGTGTGAACATCCTGTATTCTATTTGGATCTTTAAGAACATCTGTTCTTGTGCCAATGCTGATAAACATGTCCTGTTTTCCATGCAGAAAAACATATTTTTGAGGAAACACATTGTCACAGTGTCATTGTCCATTCTTTAAAAGCAAATTTTGCATTTTTGCTCTTGCATACATCCTGTTTTTAAGTCTGTAAGGGAAAAATGTCCATTCAGCAGATTCCTTTTCTAAGCCATGGTAATTTAGTATGGATGCTGATTACATATTACTAAACTCTATTTCTACATTTAAGCAAGCTTTATCTTATACCTTATTTATGTTGCATAATTGTAGCAAAGTTACTTTTAACCTTAGTATATTGTTGAACACACTCTAACAATTCCCTCTTTTTTTTTTTTATTTTAAACTAGAGAAATAAATTCAGCATTATTTAGTAATACTTTTTCATTATGATAATTAACAACAGTAACTTGACTAGTGTTTGCTAATCAGACTTTAATACATGTAAATAATATGCAACCAAGCATTACAATAACAATAAAAGAAATTAAAAATACAGTGATTTTTCCTGTCCATCCTATAAATAGATTACTAAACCATTCACTCCAATCATCATTCCAGCTTTTTCTAGTATGTTGAGACACTTGTGCAATCACTTCTAAATGTGCTTTTACAGATTCTGTTTTGTCTGGAATAAATGTACAACATTGTTCTCCTATTAAAGCACATGTACCCCCTTGCGATGCTAATATGTAATCTAATGCCATTTGATTTTGCAAAACCATAGTTCGTATTGCTGTCATTTCGACAGTAATGTCAAGGACTGCACTGAAAGTGGCATTTGCCAATACCTCAACTAGTTTAGATAGTTTTCTCAGCTCCCAGATGGCTTTTGCAGCCCCGTACCAAGGGAAAATACCTGCTCCAGAGATTACATCATCTCCTAAATCCATATCTTTTAATTTAATATAATCAAGATTTTGATGATATATACGTGATGTATCTAAGGTGTCTACTGGATTTTCCGGACTTTCAATTACAGGTAATATATCCCTTTTCTTTTTTGTATTTCTAATGTTTCCTTTTGGTAACTCTTTTACATGATGCATTGCTGGTACCACTAATCCTATATAACAGGTGCCATCCCATCCCTTTGGTAACCATTTATAAGCATATTTACCACAGATGTAATATAACCCATCTGATAGAGCAACACTGCTATTTACCAGACTGCCATTTACTTGCCCCATAGTAGGAGTTTTATCATGTACAACTGTAAAGTTTTTATCTGTTTTACTTTTCCAACATGTAATATTAGTTTTACACTCATTTTTATCATTTTGTGAAAAATGAAATACTGCTGTGTCACTTAATATTAACTGACCCTTAATTGGTATTAAAATAGGAAAACCACGAGAAAATACTCCACGTACTGGTATGTGGTTGTGAAAATTTATCATTTCAATTGTTTGAATACAATTTCTATTACCCACTGGAACAGTTCCATTTTGTTGAAAACATGTGATCCCCTGCACTATAGCAGATAACTGTACTCTTGCTTTACGTAATTGTACATTTATAACTTGATCTCCTGTTTCATTTATTAATACCCTCCAACTACTAAGAGAATTTAGTGGAATAGGTATTAGAGGCATTACTCCTGTTATTGTTGGTATTAAACTACATATCCAACAATTAGAAACATTCATGCTTTTTGCATACCAACATTGTCTTGCTAAAAAAGTGTTAAAAGATGGTGATCAGTCTTGTTCATTTTTCCACATTTCTTTACTCTCTGTCTCTCTTATGTAACTTTGCAGTTTGATTAACAGGTTGTAAGTATAATTTAATACTAAGCAATACAATAATAGTATGATAGCTATTATCAATTTAAAAAAACATCCTTTAAATAGAAATTCCATTGTTGAATCATTTTGCCTTTGGTCATCCGAAACTAGATTTCCAAAAGGATGTACTTTAAACCATGTCAATTTCATTATGGTTTTCTCTGTTGGAAACCTACAAAAGAATACATTTAATCAGATTTACATTGCTCACTATTTTTGATCATTCTTAGTTGATCTTTATGTACCAACATTGTTCTGTTTTTCTTTTTTCCTTTGATTTTGTACACTAATGGTCCAATTTGTTCCACTACTTCAAAAGGGCCTTGCCAATTGCTAGCCCATGGTCCTTCCATTTGGAATGTTTTTACCAATACTTTGGTTCCACAGGGAAGGTTTTCTTCAGCTGGTAATATTGGCACCTTTTTCCATAGATGGAACACTTGCTCCCTTGCATTATAGTCAAATATACTAGTAAGTTGTTTTAGCCATTCCTGATGTTTGCTAATTTCTAGCATGGGCCTACCATTAGGTAAATCTGGATCAAATGGTATTTGTATGGGCATTTTGTGGACTGTCATTATTTCATATGGGGAAATACCTGTTTTGCTGTTTGGTGTTGCTCGAATACCCATTAAAATACCAGGCAGATGATGTACTCATGTATTGCCCTTTTCCAAGCATGCCTTTTTTAGATGTTCTTTTAACGTCCGATTCATACATTCTACAATGCCATTAGATTGTGGATGGTATGGTACATGAAACATTTGCTGTATGCCTAACAAATTACACATTTGTTTAATGAGATCACTAACAAACTGTGGGCCATTGTCTGACTCTATGACCCGTGGCCATCCCCAATGACAGAAAATATTTTTCCATAAGGCTTCTGCTGTTGCTTTTGCCATCATGGTTTTGGTAGGAATTGCTTCTACCCATTTTGAAAAGACGTCCACTACTACTAGTAGATACCTGTAACCTCCCTTTGTTGTTGGTAATGGACCTGCATAATCTATTTGAACTGCATACCATGACCCATCCGCTGGCTGTACTCAATGTAACTGAGGCCTTTTGCTTTTAGCATTTACCTGCAGACAGATTAAACATTCTTCTATAATCAGTTTACAGACCTTTTTTAAATTTGGGTTCCAATACTTTTCTTTTACAACTGCCCATAACTTATCATTTCCTATATGGCCCAGTATTTGGTGATATAACTTGACCAACTGGCGTGCCAACTGAAATGGTACATATGGCAACTGTAACCCTTTGGAGGTCGTGTATGCATAGTACTCCTTTGGTGGTATACCTGCCAATCTGCACTGATTGGTTTCTTCTTTTAAACCCTGTTGTTTTTGTATATTTACAAGGTCTTTCTCTATTGACTCTTTATCTAACTCTTTTAAGACACTAACTTCTACATTGGCATACTCATATTCTGGAAGTTCTTTTCCATTTTGTGCTGCTTGTTTGGCCAAAGTATCAGCTAACACATTTAATCTGTAAGTTTCACTGGTTGGCTTTTGATGTGCTTTTACTTTTAAGATGCTATACTGTCCTTGTTGTTTTGACATTGTTATAACTTTATATATGTCTTTTAATACTTCAGCATGCCATAATGGTTTACCTACACTATCCACAAATCCTCATCTTACCCAGGTTTCCATATGTAGTCTTAAAGAATTTACTACGTAAGCACTATCTGAAAAAATGTTAATAGGACTGTAATATTTTAGCACATACAGTACTGCCTCCAGTTCAGCTCTTTGAGCTGACATATGCCCTGGTAACTTGATTAGTTCAGGAGAACCCAGTTGTGGATTCTCTGGAACTATGGCAAATCCTGTCCATTATCTGCCTTGGTCCCAATATCGTGCTCCATCCACAAAGATGGATGGCTTAAAGTGATCAAAATCAGATGCTAAAAATTGCACCTCAGGTGACATTATCTTTTCTAAACAGTTATGCTGTTTTCCTTCATATCCCATGTGGTTTGACAAATGGTATTTATCCCCTGTCTGTATAGTAACAGTTTTCATTCCAAAAAGTGCCATCCATTTTGCAAAGACTGCCTGACTAATACCATCTGTAATTTTATTCATTTCAAAACTGTCTATCAAAGCTTTTACAGCTTGATGTGGTGTTTGTACTATAATGTTGGAAAATACGGTCAAATATTCAGTTTGTTTAATACCCCAGTAAATGGCTAATAACTGCTGTATACATGGATGGTAGCCCAATTCCACTGGAGTCATCTTCCTGCTAAAGAAAGTGACTGGGCATAATGTTTTTTCCATTTTGTTGTCACTACCATGTGGCCATTCCTGTAGTAGTACCACAGACAGTGTTTTTTTTCCTGCTGCTGCTTGTAACACAAATGGTAACCTTGGCGTGGGTGCTATTAGTTCTGTAGCTTGTGCTAGTTTTATTTTTATCTGTGAAAATGCCTAAAAAGGTGGAGTTCTTTTGTTCATGTAACATTTTGTATAGGGGAGCAGCCACGGCTGCATAATCCTCTATAAATTCCCTATTGTAATTCATGATTCCCATGAATTTATGTAAGTCTGCTACAGTCAGTGGCTTTTCCATTTGTAAAATCCCTTGTACATGTACAGGGCAATGAGATCTTCCTGTTGGTTTTATAATAGTACCTAGAAACTTAACTTTTTGTGTCATAAACTGAATTTTTTCACTTTTAGCCTTAAACCCTGCTTGCTGTAGAGTATGAAAAACTCTCTTAAGAAGCCGTACATGCTCCTCTACTGTTTCTGACTAAATTAAAATATCGTCAATGCAATGTATTATTGAATCATCCTTTTCCAAATGTTGTAGAATGGATCCTACTGTCTGATGAAAAATAACTGGACTGTTTTGAAACCCTTGTGGTAACCTTGTCATAACATATTGCTGGTTTTTAAATGTAAAGGCAAATCTTGGCCAATCTTTTTTCCTGAGTGGTACTGCAAAAAAGCCATTTGCTAAATCTATTACTGTAAACCACTTACTTTGTGGCTTAATATGTGCAGCCAACTCTGGGACTCCTGGAATCAAGTGTGCTCTAGGAGTGGTATATTGATTAACCTTCCGTAAATCAATAACAAGACAATAACTACCATCTTTTTTCTTAACTGGCCAGATTGGTGAATTTGTAGGACTGTTGCCTTTTTGTATAATCCCTTCTCTTTCCCATTCTGCAATACATTTTTCCATATGTTCTTCTGCTTTCCTAGGAATAGGGTATTGTTTTTGAAAAGGTGGTATATAGTCCTGATCACTTCCTATTCCTACTGGGCTTTCTAGTTTCCCACAATCACTGGGACCCTTGGACCATAGATTTGGGAATTGCAGTTGTAAATGCTTCCATACATCCTCACTGTCTGTATTTACATAGCCTGTAGGTTTTTCAGGTTTGTCAGGTAGAGAGATTGCATAGCAACCTGTATTTTGCTCTTCCTCTCTTTGTTGTTTGTCTCCCATCCACAGAATTTCATTAGGTAAATCAGTTACTATGCCTAAAGGTCCTAGAATGTCCATACCAATAATGGTATTTGTGCAAGATGGATGCATTAAAAATGTACCCCTCCATATCGTGTCCCTCTTGAGTAAACTTTATGTCCACATTTTGGCTACTCACTGCATAGCATCCTGTGCCATTAAATGCTGAAATGCAAACCTTTTTTATAGGATTTGCTGGTAACTGTCTGTTTGTGACAGATACTGCTGCTCCTGTGTCTATTAAGACATTTTTCCACAGTGACCCCTCTACCCAAATATCAATCAGTGGTCGTCCATCTCAACCCTTTTTAAAGGTAGTCAGGAAAGATACCAGAGTAGGGGGGCACATCCCTATTGTAAGGAAATCCACTCATCCTCTCCTTTATTATCAAATGCAGTATGACACACCTCATGTTTTTGTTTGTCATCTTCCTCTGTGTCTGAATGATCTACATATTTAGGTTTTTCAATCTCTTTTTTTAACTGTTGCCTAGCTATTCTTCTGCCTGTTCTATCAAATGTTTCGGATTTACAGGTGAAACTGTTTGAAAATCTAACAGGCATACTTTTCCTTTTCCTTTTCCTGTATATTGATGGCTCTTATAACTGCTTTTACTAATATTGTAAGGTTTTTGTACAAAATCCTGCTTTTCTGACTTTTCTTGTAAATTTGTTTGCTCTCTTTTTGGAAACACTCCCTGTTCTTCCTTCTTTTTGTGCCAGGCTTTGTAATGATCACAATTTTGCTTAACGTGTCCTATTTTTTTACAAAAGAAGCATGTTGGTGCCTTTTGCTCATTACCTATGCTTGATCCAGGTACTACAAGCATAGAGGCAGGAGCTGGTGGTGCTGACACAGCTCTTTCTGCTGGTGGTTGGTCACACCATCTTTGCCTTCCCCTGTTTTTTACTTCACCAGTTACTTCAAATGGCTCACTATTATCTGCAAATGCAAAGATATGGTGTGAGTATAAAGTCCCATCATCGGCCATAGTCTGTCCCCTCATTAGTTTTTGTACCAAATCAGTGAGGGTATCAGAATTTTCTTCGTAGATACATTTAATATCCCCTGGAACCCCTTTGACTTGTTCTAAGAAGCAATGTATTAACTGTTTTTGTATGTCTCTTTTTCCCATGTCTCTGTCTGTTTTTTATATATGATTTGAAATGCAAGTCTAAAATGATCACTTTGTTCCATTAATTTATCTGTGATAGTAATTTTAAAATTATCTAATAATTTGGCTGTGAGAGGCTGCCCTTGTGTAAATGCCATTAAAACGGCTGTCATACGTCCTACTTTAGTGTTCAACTGATAATCATCTTGTTTTAATTGTATGAAAGTTTTAAAACATTTGGGAATGAAAATCCAGAAACATCTAAGTAATGCATCTGTCCATATATCAGATCCTGCTGTATATGCCACCCATTCTTCAAATGTAAGCATGTTATAAAATATGCCTTTTTTATCATTCCACTGTGGTAAACTCTGTAATAATCTAGACTGTGTATATAAATCTGTAGTGGTTCCCTGTCCCTGTTCTATAATTTGGACTGGTTTTGTGTTTTTTAACTCTTCCTTAAGCTGGGATATCAAAATAGTATTTTGGAAGTTAGTCTCTCTTAATTCATCTAATTCTTCTTCCTTTTCCTTCAGACGCTGTTTAAGGTCTGTCATTTCTACCTGTAAGTGTTTAAGGGATGTATGATACCTGTTATTGGATTCCTCTGTTGACTGCAGAGCTCCTATGCACTTCTGACAGAGATCTTGGATGTAATTTTTGAACATTTTAAACTCACTTTGTTTCTCTTTTAAAAACTTATTAAATTCTTCTGTTAATGTATCATACGCTTTGTTTCTGTCCTCATCTGTATGTGTAGCCGTGGCATCATTCTATGCTTGTAAATAATTTTTAAAGGGAGTTACAAGATCTACAGGGGACTCTGTCAGTAATAGATTTGACTGCTGTTGTAATTCAGAAATTAATGTACTGACAGGACATAACTGCTTTACATCTGGATATAATGAAAACTGTGTACCCTTAATTAATTCTTTATCATGAACAGATCTGTCTGCACAGTCTATTTTTTTAGCAATATCATGCAAGACTTTTTATGGCATATTACACAAAATGCAGTTTCTCTTGAATCACACAATAAACATTTACTATGATATACTTCATTTTTTGTTGCAAATACCAATCAAATGTTACAATCCACTTACATAATGCTTGTATGTCAACTTGCCCTAACAAGGTTTTACACTTACTAATGTGTTGTGTATACCTACATTGCAATTTACTCCATATTTTATCTGGTTGTTCTGCTACATTAAGAGTAAAACTTGGCTTACATTTGCTAGAATTCTGCCTGATAACATCCATACTAAAAAAAATGTGACGTAGAAAAAAGTCTTACCAGTGAGCAAGAAAACAGGTGATCAGGCTGTTGTTGCAGATGGCTGGAAATTTTTCAAAGTCACTCGAGAAGCTGGGAAAGCACAACAGGCAGTGGACTGCTGTGCTAGTGGATATCCACCTTTTCTTAGCGAAGTTATGGCACTGCGACTGGAACTTCAGTCTCACTCCGGATGTATGATTATTATTATAATATTCAGAAGTAAGTGATTTTTGACCTATGGGGTGCCTCCTGATGGTCTAAATTTGCAACTTGAATGTGGAAATTTGAAAAGTTTGGGTAGATGTCAGTTTATAGTCTGCTTGGTATCAAGCTTAAACAAAATGCAGTGGTGATTTATCTTACACTTTTCTCTACAGACTTTTGAATGACCCTTTTTATTTTAACAAATTCTAAGTTTCATTCTCGTCTATATTAAGCTCTTCCACATTTTAATTTAAGATGCCATTTCAGATATCTGTTGTACCACGTGTATTCTCTTTGTTGCATTTCCATTTTTTATGCATTTTATTCACTTTAGCAAAATAATTTATTCCCACAGTTGTTACACGTCTGATCTAGTACAATTTAATTTCCTCATATTTATAATTACACCTTCAGCAAAACTTATCATACATGCTTTTCTTGGCTTAGTTTCTCTCTTTTATTGATATGTCTCTTTTAATTATTTTCCCATGCATGCAATTATGTACAGTTTTGCTTCTTCTATTAACTCCTTATCTTGGTACAAATTAGTTTTACAGACTATGGACACATATGTGGCTTTATTTAATGTTAAAGCAATGTGTTGTAACAACCTGCCTCCTTGTTCAATCATTTTGAATACCATACAACATTGTTCTCATGCCACTGAGTCAAAAAACTCACCTAGATATCACTTTTTGTATTGATTCTTTAATTTAGGAACATAAATATCTGCAGTTTTTATGGGACCGTATGTTGTTGTGAAAAACAAATAGTGTCTATGTGGCAGATTTTTCTTGACGCCCAAGAATTATGATGCTTCTGTCTCATCACAGGTATTCAGCCTTTCTGTCACTTTCTGCACTGAGGTGTGTTATACATTTTAACTGTTTCTTCCCTGTAACATACATTCATTTTCCACATTTTACCTCCTCAGGTTTCTCAGCTACTCCACTGACAGACAACAAACTGAAATTCTGAAACTATTTCCAACTTTCATTCACATTGCTTTTTAAAGAGAGTGAGAGATATCTTGGAGGCTGTCGATACATGATATCTCAAGTCAACAAATTTCATACGGTATCTAATAGGTTCTTGGACCATATAATAATGAGACAGATGTGAGATGATAAGCTGCCGACTCATATTAGTTTCAGTTACAGAATAGTAAAGAAATGACTGGTTAGCTTACATACTGGTATTCTGTTAGAAAAATACCTTAATAATTTAAAGAAACTGTACAATATGCTACCCTGCCAACTCTGTCCTGCCTCCTTACTACCATACCACTATCTTCTTGCTTTCCATCTTGGCAACTGCAAAGATGTATTCATTCTGTACTTTTTTTCCTCTCAGTCTTCTATGACTTTTTTACCATTTTTTTACTAAATTATTTTATGTATTTTATTCAGGAATGCAAATATTTAACATTCAGCACTTACTTCATGTCATAATTGCCCATACAAATGCTCTATATGCATAATAAAGAATCCTTAGCAAACAAACTTAAAACCAAAAAAGGCATCCGAGGTAGCAACCCAGTCTAACATAAAGAAATGCACACCAGTGCCACACAGTAATAGAATATAGGCCACAAGCTGATGTTAACTTGTTTATTAACCAAACATTGAGCGCTTTTGTCTGTTTTAATAGTAGGACTTCAGAACTATCAAACCTCAGTCAGACACTACTCGTATACTATACAAATAAATAGTCAAGTAATTAAAAATCACATCCATCCACAACCTCTATTCCCATTTTTTTTGCATGGGGTTGGGGTGTACTTAAATTAAACAAATAAGCAAGCAAGCAAGTACAAAGACATGCCATAAGTACTTAATTCACACAGATTTTTAAAAGTTTTAAGAATTGTAAGAAAACACCTTTAGCACCATAAGAATACAATACCTGGCAGCTCTATAATTTGGCTGCTCTTAATTTAAGCACACTCTGGGGTGACAGCATATCATTTAAGCCTGGTGGGTACTTGCATCTAATCTTAGCTGCCACAATAACTCACAATACTTAAGGGTATCCTCCCAAGTACCCCCCACCCGGGTTAGGTAGAACACGTTCTATAACAAAAACTAAAAAAACAAATAATCTTAAAATAAACAATCAAAAAAGCAAATTAACATAGGGATGCTGGGGCCTTCTCTTTTACTTCTAGTGCAAGTACATTTCTTAACTATCCACACATACACCATTCTAACTGAATGTACTGTGTTTCACTCCAGACACAACCTCAGTTTCTCTGAGTCCATGGTTTATACATCACTGTCCCCATAAGTTCCCAAATCCCGAGCAACTGGGCATATTGTCAGTGTAGTAGCTTCCTGGGGTAGATGACTTCCAAAAAGATACTGTGACAATAGGAGGTACTGCCAGCTATGCCAGGAGAAGTGGGGCAGTAGATGTATACCGTATGTCAGCACAGCTAGCTGGAATTTAGTAAAAAATTATATGTTATTTGAATATCAAATTGATTTTTACAGATGCTTGTGATGAAAATGTATTTGTAAAGTTGCTTATGTTAAAATGTATCAACAGTGTGCCCTGCTGGAAAGAAAAGAAATGTGCACATATTATTGTAACTGAATTAAATGTATATGTTAACAGAGAATACTGGAAGAGAAGAGATTAATCAGAATCCAGCTGCAGCAAACTTTGAAAACAGTTGAAATTAAATTAGGCCATAAAGATTGTATCTTATAGTTCTGAATGCAGCCAGTGACAAAATGGCTGTGAGAGGCCTGGTTTAGTAGCTCTGTAGGAGGGGTAGAGGTTTGAAATTGTTTTATGACTTCCAGGAGCTGCAAGAGATCTGAGCAAAGCTCTATTTGTGCTTGTGGTAACACATAGGTGCTAAAATCCCGGTAGCTTCTAGTGTTGGTGATAATGTGGAAAACAGAGTCAGATAACCAGATGTGATGTCGTTCTGTAAGCTATCCCAGAAATAATATTTAGATATTATATTGAGAAATCTTTCAGTCAGACTGAGCAGTCTGTTATTGGAACCTAAAAAAGAAGGAAGACCACTCACCTACTTCATCTTGCCTTGCACTGGTAAGTGAACCAGGGAATAGTAACTCTTTAAATTAGTTAGGAAAATATAGAGAGAATAGTTAAGTATGTTTTTCTATAACTTTGTGAATGTTTTCAGCCGTGTTATTTTTAATATTTCCTGTGTCTGAAACTCTGGTGTTTACTGTAAATAGATATTTAGTATTTTCATGTTCTTTTATAATTTATTAAATATATTTAAACTTTTCATTGTGGTTGGTCCTTTTAGAAAATATTTAAGCTTTCAGAGTATTGGCATGTATTTATTTGGTGATAACTCTGGCCACTCCTGAAAGCCTGGCTGTTTGGGCAATATTGCTATTTGTATTAATATTAATTTCACTCAGTATAATTGCATACCCTTTTAAGAGTCTTATAGTAACTGACTGGTGGCAGTGAATCTACCTTATAGTCTGAACAAAGTTGGCAGAGTGGGTAATCTGTGCCAGCCTTTCCCGTGTGTGTGTGTGTGTGTGTGTGTGTGTGTGTGTGTGTGTGTGTGTGCGTGCTCTGTTAGTTCTGCAGAAATCAGTGTGACTTGTGCAAACATCCATTACATGCATACATATAGCAGCTCTTTGCAATCAACAGACAATGTCCATCATGTACGCATTTACTCAGCCATAAAAACATGATCACAGCTGTTTAAAAGCATAGTGAAAATGCTTGCACTTTCAGCCAGGGAGTAATCAGCAAAGTTGCTCTTCACCACCTCAACACTCCTACTGCTTTTACCTGGGGCAGCCATCCTACTGCTTTTACCTGGGGCAGCCATCCACTTCACCCCACTCCTGCTATTGCTGTTTAAATAATATGGCTTAAACATTTTTAGATGTTACACACTAACTATACATCAGAAAATAAATCTCCAAATGTCTGCATATCAAAATTGCTGTGCAGAGTAACAGACTGATTTGCAAGTCAGTAGCCAGAGCTGCATGCTCATCTGGTGTCCAGATAACCCTAGACTGGCACCCACCTCAGCTCTAAAAAATCATAAGTCAGTAATAACATATGCAACGTTTAAATCTTTTAAACCAGTTTACAATGCACCAGCAACAGCTGCAAGTCACTTGCTCAGTTTCCAGCCATTTTTCAATAAAAGGGGGAGAAGGGATACAATGCATCACAGAATACCTATATCGTCAGAGCCTTCTAGGGGCTGGTGGCCTCCACACACCAAGGCTGTATAAGTGGATTTTGACATGGACTTAGTAGTAGCCTCTCCCCTGAATCACACCTAGTCTAAAACCAGCCCTGCTCAGAGGTGTACACAGAAAGTCATTCTAGTTAATGTGGGGAACTGGGGATGATCTCATTATTTGTTTAACTTTCCCTCAAAATTTCATAGGCCACTGTTGTGTGTTGAGCTGGAAACCTTGTGGTCATTATTTCTTTAATTTTCCTCACAAATTCCAGAGTGGTACACTAAGCTTGTGCATGGACAGTGTATTGTCTAGAAGTTAGATGGAAACATTATTAAATTTTTTTTTTCATTTTCTTGAGATCAGATGAATATATAGGTGGCTATCTTTTCAGGCTGGTGAAGAAGCATTCTGTATATGTATGTCTATCAGTAAATATGTTATTATGACATACTTGTCTCACTAAAAGAATCACAGGCCTAAAGCAGATGCCCTACGCTGACCGCCTTAAAAAACTCCAGCTATACTCTGTCGCATATCGTCTACTCAGAGGCGATCTTTGCTTAACATACAAGGCCATGTCAAACCCAGAGCTGTTGGACATGCTACACTTAAAGAAATCCCAATCCCTCAGAGCCACACACTCCAGGGATCTAAACCTTGTCATCACAATAAACAAAACATGCTGGAGGGATAGGTTCCTGACCCAGAGACTCCCCAGACTCTGGAATAGATTGCCCATACATGTCAAGCAGAGTGCCTCTTTGGTCCTCTTCAAAAGGAACCTTGACGATTGGATGGGAGAAAAGAAATTCACCCCGGGATCACGTCAGTCGCCCTGCTAGACAGGGGTCCAGGGAAGTAAATAGTGTGGAAAGAAATAGCCAGGGAATTGTTATGGCTAGGCTTGTATAGGCCCTAGGGCTGATAGCCTAGTACCAACCTATGAACCTATACAGCTAATATCCCACCAGACCGCCACCAATTAAATGTGATGACCCCCCCCATTTAAAACCAGGGTCAGTAATTAAGGAGCCTCAGTCCCCAACACTGATTCCAGTGTGGGAATGTCACAGAAAACCACAGAGCACACAAGAGTAAAATTCCACAATTTCCCTTTAGACTGCAATGGGAAAATGCTGTGTTTCCCAGGACTAGACTATATACCTCTGTCTACCGCAAATTTAATCCCTTATCATACACTTCAGAGCAATGTGTTCCAGTTTAAGACCTCTGACTCACTCACACTCAAAAGAAATTTAAATCTCGCACACTTTAACACTTATGGGAAGCCTGACAGAGATTTTCAGCTGTGTCCCCTCCCCAATACAAATGGTAACATTGTCACCAGAGTCAGATAGGTCTACATGCCCTTTAAAGGGTGATCAATTAATAAGAATTAAATATCAAAATAAATGATAGCTATTACAGGCATTCAAGGTGACCTGGGGAGTATCAAACAGGTATAAGCACTTTCTAATCTCTAAATAGCACAGTGATTGTCCAGCTACAATGTAAAGTAATGAACAACATTTAATAATAAGTAAAATTATTACAAGAATATAAATCAATAACTTTCAATGAACACCAGAATTCAATCACCAGAAATGTGAAATTAAACTGTAGGGTAGAAGTCCATCATTCTAGAAAAACTCTATCTAAATAACTAAACTTTCCTAATCTAACTACAGAATACTGTTCCGGTTCTAATCTAAAACATAACAACAAGACAAAGGCAGGCTTACAGTTTTCAGTGAGTCCGTTTTCTTGGGTATCCACTTCACAGCACTGCAACTCTTATCTAACTGCTGATCTTAATTAACTGCCCAGCAACTGACTTCAGCAATCTCTTTTTATAGTCCAGGTTAACAGTCTCAACTGCCTTATTTTAAAAATAACAGTCAGCTGTTTGAAAAAAGTTATTTTTTTCTGCCAATCAACTGTTCAAATAATTACATAGTAACCAGTAAAATTCTAATAACATCACCTACTGATCAGCTGATTCTTCACCGACAGTTTGTACTTTAGAATCTCCCTCACAAACATGTGCAATTAGAAGTGTATCAAAACACTAACATAGTCTTTAAACATTTTGTATAAGCAGGGAAATACTCAAAATTTAAAAAAAATAATTTACATTTTCACAATTAGACATGCTGGCATACAATACAAGTTAATTTGAGAATATACACAAATCTCCTGCTAGACACAGATGACAGTGTTTTCAGTTTCTTCACAGTTATATATGTTTTTTTCATTTTTTTCCAAGTCTGACTCCAGAAACATATACACAAGGTGGCTGCCTTGTATGTGTAGAGGTGAGGAGGCATGCTGTATATACTTAAGACCGCAGAGACTTGAAATATATGATTGTGCCCATTTGGCCCTAAATTTTCATCCTGACCTACTATCATATGGGAATGCACAGAAAGTGATGTACCTTTTTAAGGTTAGAGAGGGAGGCAGATACTATATGATTTATGCATCATCACAAGTATTTGTCTTCTCTGTTTGTTGTGCGCTGCTTTTTTGTTAGCTTTTAGCATTAAGCCTTGAATTCAACTCCATTCTTCCTTGAAATAAAAAAGTACAACTGAAATGTTCATGCCATCATTGAATCAAAAGGTTAGAAAGGAACTTTAAAATATACCTTAGAACTTCTATAACCCATTGGCTCCTGGTGTCTGATGGCCCCTAGACACACAGCATAATTTAGTTATTGGTGAGTTTTGGCCATTTAGGGTATCTTAAAAGTATTCTTGGAAAACCAAAGTTGAACAACAAGACTGAATTTCTTCCCTTAAACATGTTTTTGTTGAGGCTATCATTGACAAAAAAGCTTATTGGAAAAAATTCTAAAATGCACCTCAGAGCATCTAGTCCCCTCCCCCCATGTATTCTGGGAGTTTGCAGTCCTCAGACACCTGGCTTAAAGCAGTTGTTTCCGCCACAGTCATTAAACCATAGTCTTTGGTCAGTTAGGATGTGTTTATTTATTTACTTTATTTTATTTATTTGACATTTGGTTACTAGGGAAGTCCAAATGGGTGAGTAATCCATTTTAAGTGGAGGCCCAAGGAGAAAAGCTCCATATACTACAAGACCATACAATGTTATAATGCAATACAATACATTAGTATAATACAATAGTTTAGAAACAAAAGAGAAACCAGAATAGTATGCAATAAAACAATGTACAGATCCTGTCAGAAATTAGGAGAGAAACCAAATTAATCCTGAATGAAAATCAAGTGGTACATAAGCCTTTATTTGTGATACAGTTTTCAGAAAAAGTATGTTTTGCATTTGTATTACATTTGTCTAGATTATTTATTGTCATTGTCTATATTAACATATAAACATATTTACATACGGAAGTAAGGGTGATCAGAGAGAAGATTGAAAGTTGTTTTGGGTATAAAGAGTAGAATATAGTAAATTACAAATATCTTTTGTGAGAAAAGATAATGGGTGATAACAGATACAGACTAAGCACATAAAGAAGAGTTTTGAAAGTGGATGCTATAGAAGTAATGAGGCATCAAAAGGTTAGGTATAGTATGAGTTTGAGAAGAGAGGTTTAAGTAATGTGGATATAGCATTCTGATAGGAATACGGACTAGGAGAAAGAAAAGAAAAGTAAAGTTATGTGTTAGACTGCTAGTGTAGTTGTTTGTAATTACTTTGTTTTTTACAGGGACAATTGCTTGACTTAAGTAGTAGTTGTTTTAGCTTGAATTTAAATTTCCTGTGATTTAGTATAAATCTGATGTGTTAAGTATTTTGGCTGGTAGCATGTTCCATAGTTTGGTTACTGAATAAGAGGAAAGAGATTGCCTTACAGCTTTATTTGGCTTATATACAGTTAATAGATGTCTGTCTTTGGAATGTAGTACTTGATTGGGAGTATAGGTTTGAAGTGCACTATTTATGGAAGAGCATTTTTCTAGATTATAGATTATTTTATGAGCCATTGTTAGTTGCTGGTAGTTGATTTGTTGGGATAGATTCAACCAGTTCAGGGAAGTAAGACCAGTACAGTGATGTTTGTAGAAAGGCATATCTGCTACAAATTTGGCAATTTTAATGTAAGAGGATTCCAGTTTGTTTACTGGTGTAGCTTGGAGGTTGGTTAGTGTATGGACAGCATATAGTGAGGTGGTCAAGAGGTATGTGGAGGCTAGTGTTGTTTTAGTGTTTAGGTTCATGAAATGTTTGTGCCTGTTTAGCATTCCAAACTTTTGATGTGTTTTTTTATGGTATTTTAGATATGTAAGCCAAAGGTTAGTTTATTGTCTATAGTAACCCCTAATAGTTTGACATGGGGAACAAGTTCTATTTCTGTATAATTTAGGGAATATATTTTAAAGTCAGAGGAGCATGAATTAGATGTGAAGAGAAGTAGTTTGGTTTTGTTAGAGTTTAGCAGGAGATTTGCATTACTGAGCCAGGTTTCAGTGGATGTGAAGGCAGTTTGGGTTATTTGTTTTTAATTAGTTATATTCTTTGCAGTGGATACGATAGTTGAATCATCTGCGTATTGAATAACTGTGCTGTGGCAAGAGGCAGTATGGAGGTTATTTGTGAAGATGTTGAAAAGAAGGGACCCGAGGCTAGAGTCCTGAAGGACTCCTGTTTTATTGGGGAGATATTGTGAGTGGGAGGTTTTCCATTTTACACACTGTTGTCTTAGAGATAGGTAGCTTGAGAACCATTTTAGGGAGAAGTTTGTAAGTCCTAGACTGGATAGTTCCTGTAAGAGTTTTTGGTGTGACACTGTATTGAATGCTTTTGATAGATCTAGGAATATTGCCAATGTCGGGTGGCCTAAGTCCCTAATTCTGTTGACTGTATTAGTAAAGAATATTAGGGCAGTTGTTTTACTGTGTGATAGTCTGAAGCCATGTTGGATGGGTCCGAGTAGTCTGTTTTGAATGAGGGAGTCAAGAAGTTGAGTATATATATTTTTTTCCAAGATTTTGGAGAGAGGAGACAGGATAAAGATCGGACAATAATTGATCAGTTGATTAGATTTACCTCCTTTGTGTAGGGGGGTAACAACTGATTTCTTCCATATTAATGGGACATAAGATTCTAAGATGGATCTGTTAATGACAATGCTAACTGGGTAGGCTATAGCATCAGCTATGAGTTTTAAGTCTTCAGATGGGAGATTGTCAGCGGAGAGGGAGCTGGGTTTTATTTTTTGTGATAGATATCATATATAGTTTGTGGATACTGGTTGCAGTATAAAGGATGCTAGTTTTGGTGGAAGAGTTGGTGTAATTTGGGAAGATGGTGTAGAGAAAGTGGATTGATTTAGGCATTGGTGTCAAGCTGGTATTATTTGTGGAGTTTGTAGTGTGGGATTTGCTAGGATTAGTAGCTAAATTTTCTGTGCTTTATATAAAGTGTATGTTAAGTATTTTGGCTGTTTGCAATGAGGATTTATCTGTGACTGGTACAGGATTTTGTTTTGTACCTGGGTAAGTAATGTTGAAATAGTGGACCAGAACTTTTTAAGGTTATTTTTGTGGTTAGATAAATGTTGAGTATTGTTTCTTATCTGCAATTATTAGTTTATTTGTTTGTTTATGTAATGTAATTGCCTATAATTTCTGCATGGATAAATTGCTTTTATCGTTTTGGAATTCTTTCCAGACTTTGTCCCTTTTTTGTAGTAATTGTTTTGTGTTTCTTGTGAGCCAGGGTGTATGGTTGACTTTAGTTCACTTTCTGCAGAGTGGGGCAGTTCAGTTGAGGGTATATCACTGGTTGAAGTAATTAATGGCATCAACTAGGGATAGTGTCTTTAGCATTGTCCAGTTTAAGGATTTAGGTATATTGACAATGAGAGTTTGACTGAAGTTGGTTAGGTTGCAGGATGCTTTGTAGTGGTGGGTTTTAGGTTGATGGATGATAGTTCTGTAAGTGCATGCAGGTAAGTGGTCACTTAATGTGTCTGGGAGGGTGCCTGAGTTAGAGTAGTTTTTAGCCTCAATCTAGAATGGAGTTTTGGTTACTACTTTTATGAATTTTAGTAGAGGTTGTGATAAATCTTGTGAAGCCTCATAAACTGAAACTGCTAGGGGGAAAGTTAGAGATTAAATTCCGACAACTGATATTTACATCACCCATGATGATAATTTCATTACTTATATTTTGGGATATCCAGGTCAGAATATTTTCAAGTGTAGTTGAGATTTGACCAGGGGGAATGTACAGGGCTGTAATACAGAGTTGTTTATTTTTATTTAGTTTTAAGAATACAATGAGGATTTCAGCATTGTTGAATGTTGGGATCAGTTTACTGTATGGTATAATAGTGAATGAGGATAGCTAAATGAGAGCTACGCCACTTGCTTTTTTATGTGTTTGATCAGACCTTATCATGCTATATCCTGGTGGAAGTAGTTCTGTGTCTTGGATATTTGGTTTTAACCATGTTTCAGTGATAGCCAGTATGTCTGGTTTGTATTGTGCTAACCATGCATGGAAGTATGTTATTTGTTCCATATACTCCTTATGTTTAGTGTGGCTAAAATAGTCAGTTGGGAGCTGGTTTATTATTGTTTTCTGCGGTAGGGAGGGGTCCTGGATTTGGGTGTAGAGCTCTACATTGTGGTAAGTCTGAGGGTTTGTACTAGTAGTCAGTTATAATTATTTGTTTAATTTTTGTTAAATAATTCCATTCAATGTTGCTGGAGTAGTGGAAAATTTTGTACTTTGTAAGGTGTAGGATATTTGGGTTCAGGAGGCTAGGTGATATATCAGAGTAGCTATTAATATATTTGTGAAAGTTGCTATTGGATGTGACGGCTTATGCTGATTATCATGTTTTAGTCATTCAGTGAGGTGGTTTGTATTAGGATAAAAAGACTTACTTTAAGACAAAGTAGGCTTATAGTGTAAAAGTAGGGGGTTGGCATGTTGAGAATAAGAGATATGGTATAGGAGAAAAAAGGATAGATGATAGGCTTTTATATAGGAGGAAGTAGTAGTAGTATTTGTTGGGAGGGTAATACGGTATTAGATATGAGTGTAACTGGATTAATTAGGGAGGAGTGTAACAGTACTGTGTGTTTGAGTGTGATTGGTTTGTATGCTGGAGAGGGAGGAGTTACTTGAAGTATAAATGTAATTGAAGAGGGAGTGGATGGGAATAGGAGTAGGGTATGGGAGTGGAGTGAGCCTGAGCATAGCAAGGGAGAATGGAGTGGTTAGGAAACCTGGTCTGCAAGACAACGTCTGCAAAGAACCAATCAGGAATACAGGAATTCACTCGTATGCAATCAATGGTAAGCACAGAAAAGTAGAAAACATTTTTACTGTAGTTTTGCCTGTTCCACTGATATTTACAGACAGCACATATGTAAGTAATGGCAGATGACAAAAAACACTTCACTTTATTGTGGGTGTTAATAGCTACTTTTGGGAGGGAAGTGTATTTAAATAATTTCAGTATAGTTAAAAGTTGGGGGAGGTCCATGAAGGAAGTCATAGCTTGCTGTACATGCCATTTAACAAAGTTACAACAGAGTTCAGCAATCACATAACAGTTTCAATTGCAAGATAAAAGGACACACTTTGTTTTTCTGAGCAGAAAGGATCGCAGTCTGAGAGTTCTAAATTAAAGTTTTAGTAGAGCAAATGAACTGGGGTGTGGGAAGCACCTGTAGTACCAGTGGAAATGTAACCCTAAAAATAATGGCGAGCACACCATGCATGGACTGGATGGGGGATGTTACAACTCCTCTGTGAATTCCAAAAAAAGTGTTGAAAGCATTCAAAGAAAAATACATTTTATGAGCAAGACTAAATTTCTTCCTTTAATTGTGACTTTTGTTCAGGCCATCATTGGATGAAATTGTTTTTTTTTTAATCTGTAAAATGTACACCAGCTTCTTAGGGACCTTGCAGACCCAGGTCTCAGGCTTAATGCAATTATTTCTACAACACTAATTGCAATGTAGTGTTGTTCAGTTAGGGTGTGTTAAAAGGATCCTGGGAAAAACAAAGTTGAGGGACAGGACTGAATTTCTTCCCTTAATCAAGATTTTTGCTCAAGAAATTATTGTCTGAAAATTTTGTTTAAAAAATGTAAAATGCACCTCAGGGTTTCTAGAAGCCCCATGGCTTCCCAGCTTAATGCAGTTATGTCTGTGTGTTGAATGAATGAAGGAACAGATGCAAGAAAAATGAAGGGTAAGGGAAACTGTGAAAAAAGGGAAGTCAAAAGTCATCTAGATGGTGTGGGTAGGTAAGGATGGAGGGCACCCGGTGATAATCTGGGTGTGGGGAGGGGCACCATGGAGAACATTTGCCTAGGGTACTAGTTGATGTAATGTTGGCCCTGCAATTCCTTCTTTCTGTATGTCTATTTATGCATGTATCTAGATGTTTTAATTAACTTATTCTTAACTGCTAACACACAGTGAGATCAAATGCCTCTTCAGGACTGGCCTGCGAATTTAAATGGATCATTGCTGAACCTGGTCTTATGTCTATTGATAAGACACAAGTGTGTGTGTGTTTAATATATATATATATATATATATATATATATATATATATATATATATATATATATATGGGTCTGCTTCAGAATATTAAAACCCTGTATAAGCGATTCCTGTTTCATTGAGACAACAATATCAAATTTTCATTTAAGCGAAACCTTAAACCAGTGAATACATTCGGGGGGAAACTAACAACTTGGCCACCAGGACAACATTTTTATTTATTTTATTTAATTTACATTTGTTGACCGGGATAGTCCGACTGGATATATGTCCATTTTCAGATAACACAGATAGAACATAACAGATATGAGTCAAACATATTCACAAAGCGCTCTAGTAGGTACTCACAATATACACAGTTTGTAATAGTATACAAAAACAGCAGGCTGCAGTAAGCTGCTATGAGCAAGAGCTGCGTACAATATTAATTTAAATCAGGCATTGAATAAGCGATTAATCAGAACATGCACACTAAACAGAAATTAAAGCCCACCAAAGTGGGAGGTTTTGCCCTCCCCACACCCCTTAACTATATATACCAACTCCGAGATCGCACTATAGTGAGAAAAGGGCAAATACCTCCAGGATGTCCAAGTGGTTAGTTTCCCAGTGAACTTTTTCACTGGTTCAAGGTTTTGCTTAAATGAAGATTCAATATTGTCATCTCAATGAAATGGGATTTGCTCATATGGAGTTTTGATATTCTCAGGTAGACCTATACATATATATATATATATATATATATATATGTGTGTGTGTATATATATATATATATATATATATATATATATATATATATATATATATGTGTGTGTGTGTGTGTGTGGGGGGGGTCCTTATCAGATTATCTAAGTTTCAAAACTTCGAACATCATACGTCTGAGACCATATGATCAAAGTTTTGAAACTTCGAAAATAAAATTAAAAAAAAAAAAAAAAAATTATTTTATGTCTGCCCCTCTGCACCTCCCACACCCCCTGCTAAATAAATATACCAACTCCGAGATCACACTACAGTGAGGAAAATGGAAAATTACCCATTCCACACTGTACGGCGATCTCGATTCAAAATGTTCAAAGTTTCAAAACTTCAGTCATATGGTCGCAGCTGTTTGATGTTTGAAATTTTAAAAGTTTGATATTCTGATAGGGACCCACACATATGTATATATATATATATATATATATATATATATATATATATATATATATATATATATATATATATATATATTAAAAAGTAAGTCTCTTTCAAAAGAAAAAACATTCATTTGATTATTGCTTTGGCATGTTGTTAGGCCAATTTATATGTAAAAGATAACATTTCTGCAGTCAAGGGTGTGATAAATACAAAAATAAAAAAAGAAGCAGTATACTACTAACTTACACAGTATATTAGTATATCTAAAAATATTTAGTGCTAGAAGTGATGGTAATAACAATGTCTTTTAATGCCATCGATTTTTTAGCTCTAGTTCTGGCTGGGAAACAGAAATATATAAAAATGTTTTCTTTCATTTTTCCTCAGAGTTCTCAAGTGATTTTGTAATCTGTAGAAGTGAAGCACTTGGGTTTTCACCACTTAGTGCTACTACTGTAACAATTGTGTTTCTGAAAAATGACTGACTTTATTACAGCGGCATTCTTACTCTGAGATGCCGCATGAGAATATACAGACTTCAAAGTGAAACTGGTTTCTGTATTTTTAAAGACAGAATCAGAGTGCTGCCTTTGCATTTGACTTAGCTTGCTTCTGGCAAACACTAAATGAGATGAACATTCTGGGAAAGCTTGCTGAATTTTATACCAAGTTATTTGCTTAGCAGCCATTTCTCATTTCATAGCATGGTGTTACATTAACAGAAATAAATGCATTTTTCCCATTTGCTGAAAGTTGTTTTATTCAGAGAATAATGTCTGCCATTGCTGACAGCAATCTCTAGAATAGGTAAGAAGCTTTGCTGCTGTACCCGTTTATAAAATGTGCCTTGTCAAATGCCATCTGTAATTCGAGTAACTGGTCATGTAGTGATGAATCTTGTTCTATATATGATCTTTGTAGGAAATGGTTACATTTATTAGTGCATGCCTGATCATCTCTGCCTTATCTTTTACTTCCTTAATATGTTTCTGGCTTTGTTGTGTATTTCACATGCTTATCCAGTTTCTTGTGAATTTCAGGGGGGGGGTGTTGGTACTTTGCTCATTTAGAGGGATTAGTTAAGGATCCAGCACTGTAGCTCAGTTTAATTTGAAACACTGTGCTACCACTGCAAGTGGCCTTCACCTTGATAGGACCCTGTAGGTGAAATGAGGATATAGGATGCAACATTTCATATGATTTCTTTTCAGTCAGTAGATACTATTTGCACACTTTTGGATCCAGTTTACATGGGCAAAGTTAGGATATGTTTGCACAGTAGCATATCTGATTTTTGGCATTTAATGGCATTTGTACATATACAGAAACATTCTGAACAATTTCTGGTCACAGAAGTGAAGTGGATACAGATTTTTGTATCCCAAGATTACTTTGTCAGATCTTGCTTCCTCTTGCTTCCTTCCTATCCAACCCTATCTTGCTTTAGCAAATCAACAGCTTTCCTGCACATGTGACTGAACCACCTTAATGTATTCTCCTTGGCCTTCCCTGCCATTGCTTTGACCTCAATGTTGATGCCCTTGCTTCTTTGTCTGTCCCATAATATGCATTCTACTACCCCATCATATGTACTTCAGCTCCACAACCTCAAGCTTCCTCAGCACTTGGCCTTTACTGCCCCAGTTTCTGTGTCCAGTAGAAATACTGGTCACATCATTGCTTTGTCCACCTTACTTTTCACCATCGTTGGCATTCTTCTTTTACAGATTATGCCTGACACTTTGAGCTAGATAGCTGCAGCATCTTTGACTGTAGTTCTTACCTTATCATTTGGGTTTCCTTCTCTCCCCACACATCTCCCAGACACTTGAAGCTGATAACCAGCTCTGCTATATTCACTTCCATGTCAATTTTCAGCTTTCTTTGATTATCCTCATTTGCTGCCTTGACAGTTGTCTTGTCAGTGTTCAGCTTCACCCCATATGCCTTAATTTGTGCAATCCAGTCCCCTATAATTTGATGGTGTTCCTGTTCAGACTCTTCTTGTTTGTAGTACCACATTCTATGCATTCAGTAGCTTTGATGATCTGTCGTGTCTGACCTGTTTGTTGATGTATTTCATCTCCATTATGAACAGGAGTGTGTTTAGAGCTAACATCGATGCACACAGAAACTCCCGAGTCCAAACACTGTTTACACTTGTGCCTTTCAATCCTTTTGGATAGGCTGCGCTAATTCTATAATTGTTTTCAAGACTTTTGAAACACAACAGGACTTCCCAAATCAGATTTCTTAGGATCTTGTCATATGCTTTCTTAAAGTCTAAGAATGCCCAGTTGGTCTCTTTCCTCATCTCTGGCATCTTCTCCACTGTCTGTCTCTCACTACAGATATTGGCTCAGTTGTACTGCTTCCTGATCTGAATCCAAACTATTCGTCTCACACCTTACTTTTTACAACTCTGCATATTCATTTATCAGTCACCATATCCGGCTTTTTCATGTAGGGTGATCTGAGTTTGATACCTTTCTAATGGCCATAGTTGTGGATGTCCCTTTTGTTGTTGTACACAGGCAATAGAATGCTTATTTTCCAGTCATCTGGGAAGCAGCTCTCTCTCTCGCTCTCACTCTGTCCATACCACAATGAGTATCTTAAGGATTCCTTTTTTCCCCTGACATACCCAATAGCTTGATCATATCTGTTGCGACATCATTTGACCCTGAAGATTTCCCTGACCTCATTTTCTGTAGTGCACTTTTTAGGGTTAGGTTCGCCTTACTCTTTCATCATAAGCTATGAATATGCAAGCACAGAGTCTGTGTTTTTTTTTTTTTTTATTCAGAATCTTCTTGAAGTACTTCTTCCATCTGCATTTAATGTCCTATGGGCTGGTTAGCAGATTTTTGCTGGCATCCCTATGAATGGTGTCTTCCAACTATCTTCTTTATCTTTCTGACATTGCCTTGCAACTTGATAGAGCTAATTTGTGCCATCTGTTGAGTCACTTTCCACAGGCAGGCAGAGGTTCTCTGGTGTCTTGCTCTTTTTCACTGTAACTGCTGTCTTATCCTCTGTGCTAGCTGCACAGTATTCCTTCTTATTCGGGTTTATCTTATTTGTTTCTCACTTCTTCCTGCACTCATTTCTTTTAATAACTTCCTGGACTGCTGCATTCCACCAGTAGATTTCCATATATACCTTATTCCCATGCTCAATGCCAAAAAGTGCATTGTCATCCCTTTTGGTAAAAACTCTGTACCCATGAACTACCACATAGGCGGTAGTCTACTTAACACAGAAAGTGTGATAAGAGACCTTGGGGAACAGGTGGACAGTAGTCTCTCCTTTGAAAATCACATCACGACAGTAGTCACAAAATCCTTCTACGTGGTACACCTCATCACAAAAGGTTTCTCATCCAGGAAAAAAGAGGTCATTGTTCCCCTCTACTCGACACTCATTAGACCCATTATAGAGTACAACGCCCCTTTTGGTATGTACCTCACAAGACATCTACAACAACTGGAAAGGCCATAGAAATACCTCACAAAGAGGATTACCAGCCTCAAACAGATGCCCAGCGCAGACCGTCTCAATATACTCCAGCTTTACTCCATCGCATATCGCCTACTCAGAGGCAATCTCTGCCTGACATACAAAGCTATGTCAAACCCAGAGCTGTTGGACATGCTCTACTTAAAGAAATCCCAGTCCCTCCAAGCTACATGCTCTAGGAGCCTAAACCTTGTCACCACAATAAACAGAACATGCTGGAGGGATAGATTCCTGTCCCAGAGACTTCCCGTACTCTGGAACAAACTACCTATCTATATCAAACAAAGCTCCTCATTAGCACTCTTCAAGCAAAATCTTGATGATTGTATGGAAAATAGGAAATTCACCCCAGGGATCATCTCTGTGGCTCTGCTTGACAGGGGCTCAGGGAAATAATTTTCTTTGGTGGCGAAAGCCAGGGTACCTTTTTGGCTAGGTTGATATGGGCCCTAGGTTCAATAGCCTAGTACCTACCTATGTATGTATGGCTCAAACACATTGCAGTTCTATCTATATCAATGCTCTTTTGAGATGCTGCCATTATTCTCTGTCTCTACATATTTCCTCTTCTTCCTGAGATGCTACACACTTGAGTATTTCCTTGAACACCTCTGCTTTCTCTCCAGTCAGCTTCAGGTCTTCAGCCTGATCTCTGGTGACTTTAGAGCCTTGTCCAACCACTGCCTGCAGCATATTGCAGCTACCAGTGGTTTATGCTGGGGGCTAATCATTTCACTAGAGGTGCTTTTGCAGTCTTTGATTTTAATTATTGTCTTCTTACTAAGAAGAAGTCTACCTGATTTGCATGTTTACCACTCTTGTATGTGATCTTGTGACCACCTATCTTGGTGAGCTATCTGCTGGCCACTGTTAAGCCATTTGTCAGACAAAAATCTAAAATGACCTCTTTTTTATAATGCCAGTTGCCCCAACCATGTGGACACAGGGAATCCTGACATCCTTTTCTGTCTATCCTGATATGAGCATTCAGACATCTCCCTAGCCGATTATATGCAGGGTATTGGAGCATTATCAAATTCTGAGCATGGATGATGCATGTTTCTGGTGCTGTAATATTGTTTATTGTCTCTGTTGAGGCCATCTATTCAGACATAGTAAAAATAAATCCCACAGGGCGCTTATATGTTCTTTAATTTTTTCAATACTTTGTTTTAACTATTATTTCCTGGTCTTCTATTTTATTTATTTGCTTGCTGGTTTTGCTTGACTTGTAGCCTTTTGCTGATGTCACTGTATGTTCTTTGCAGCTGGTTTATGACTACATGCTCCTCAAAAGTAAGATTATAGCTGCTTTCACTACTAATTATAGTGGGCTTCGGTTAATATAGATGCCGACACACATGTATATGTGACACGATACAGGTCTGGTAATGAATGTTCAAACACCTTGACTGTATCTTCTCTTGTTGACATAAGTAGCAGCTTTGTCTCAGAAGTTGACATACGTGGCAGATTTTTTTTTTTCTTTTTTGTCTTTGATTCGCACATAAGCAGCAGTTTTTATCTTACAGTCTGGTAATTTCTTAACATGGAAAGAAAACAAACATCTTTCTGTCCTTTCTACACTCCATACAGCTTCTCGTCTAGCAGTGGCCCAGCCTCATGTTTTGGCTTTGAGCTGCCACTGCTGACAAGACCTTCTTGTGTCAGAGATAATATGTACGGTTCAAGCATACCTATGGCATGCATCATAGTACTGGGATTTTTCACTATTATGTGTAACAGGCCCTGAATCTTCACAACTAGGATTCATTGCACAAAGACAATCAAGAGTATGTTGTTTTCCAGGAAGTTATGTCCCTGCTTTCTTTTTTGATGTAGAGGTCACCATCCAGGATGTGGAAGAAAAAAATGCTGTGTTAGTCCACTAACAAAACACACAGACTCTGGAATGCAGATACTATGTAATACCCTTTATTGAACCAACACAGGTTTTGCAATTACTCAAACGTTTCATCTGGCATGAGCTCTTCATCAGGAGTTATAACCTCAGATGAAGGACTCCTGCTAGCCTGAAATCTTGAGTAATTGTTATGTCTAAGCTGATCCAATAAAAGGTATTACATCACATCTGTGTTGCGGTGCCTTTGCATCCAGGTTTAGGTGACGCTTGTTTTATTTGGAGAAGGAGAGAGCTGTGCTACTCGGAGTAGTAAACATCCTACTGACTGGACTATGTTACAGGTAGTTTGTTATGTGATTTAACCCAGCAGTAACTAGAGCTTTTTCAATGCTATTTATCTGTTCAGCCTTATCCATGATCTGCTGACTCCTCCCTAGCAATGAATAAATACAGAGAGTCAGCATTACAGTAACCCCTTCACATATATGAGTGCAGGAACAAATGCTCAGAGTGTATTGTTTTAGGAATATGTAAATGAAACGTGTCTACCTGAAAATACAGTAGCTAATCTTCTAGGAAGGTCATAGTTATTTTTCTATTGTATGTTACAATCCATTTTTTTAGTTAATGAGGCATCCCGTTCAAAGTTTGGAGCTAAGTTTCTATTTCATATTTGAATGAAAGTTGCTATTTATATTGTAGGCCATAATAAGTCTTAGCTCTTTTATTACTTGACAGACATTTCTGGTGCAATATTTGGTGTGAGCCATACCTCCCAGCTGACCAGATTTTTGCCTCATATTTTTGGTCTGTTTCTCATAACTTGTTGGTTTCTGGCAAATTATAGGTAAATCATTGAGGATGTAAGTCAGAAAATAATGACAGGGTTTTGAATTTCAGACATCATACCCTGCAGAAAATTCATGCTAATAGAAAATATGTTATTCTATAAACTTTCTAAGTTTATAAAAGCAATACGTAAAAAATGTCCCTAATTTTGGGCCTTTGTCACCCCATTATTTATGGCTTTGTCCAGATTTCTTGCTCTAACAGATTCAAAGGTATGTGAGCAGCTTTTGCTGGGTCTTTATTAACGTTTATTGCTTTATTATTTTCACCAGAAATTCCCATGCTTATATAGATAGCAGTACTATAATGTCAGGAAGGTCTTTTTAAATGTAATTTCATGCTTTGTTAACCATGTCATTTTCAAGACACAAATGCCTGTGCTATGGCTTTTCTGCAGAGTCTTCAGGTAAAGGTCATATACAAGCCTACAGAATGTAGCCAAGTTGCTGCTCATTGACACAGAAACATTGATTTTGGCGGCTAATGAGAACCCCCAGTCGAGTCATATACCTTTTTCTCCTTCAGTTTGGTAAGCAGCCAGACTAAAAAAGTTTAACCTAAAAACAAAAAGCAGAATGTGCAATGAAGGAGACCAAGAACCACAAGTAATTGCACAATATACAAATCCACCTGCACCACGAAAGGAAGCCAAATATCAAATGTCTTTCAGCAAGGAATAATTGAAAGTCCTTTAAATATAAAAACGTACTTTAGTGGTAAAACCAGGTTTAGCGCTTTCGTCTTACTCCCATTCAGACTTCATCAGAACTGCATATTGTGCAGTTACTTGTGATTCTTAGACTGAAAACATTTAACAACCTTAGTCCAAGACTGCAAAATACTTTGTCTCCCATTCATTTTTTATTTCTCATGTGATTTAAAGTAAACCTGCTAAAATCAGTGATGTGAAATGATATTCAACACCATCAAGAAAGGAAGTTGAATATGCGATTTATGTTTCTTTGTCTTCTGCTTTTCCTCTCATTACTACAAAGGAAACGTGCTACTAAAACATACTGACCAGGAGTGTCTCATCTCAACACTTGCAGCTGCATCCAGCAAGTATTCTGACACAATGTTCTTAGTGCAATTCTAAAACACCTGGAAGCATGACCAATATATGGTCCATGGGTGAGAAACTTAACAAAGCATCTGGAAAAATAGGACCTTACAATCATGACGAATATTAACAAAAAAGACTGAAATGGAGGTCGTGGGTCCTAAAGAATGATACATCTAAAAAAAAAAAAAGTAATACATATTAATGGAGTAGTAAGTAAGTCAGAAACAGAATACTTCCAGACCTTTTGAATTATATAAACCATTCACCATCTGTAGAGCGAGGGTGCATGCAATCAGAATGGACAGGACAAGTTTTGGTTTAAGATTATTGCTGTTTTTTTTTTACATTATTTTGTTGACCTCATTGTTTGACCATTTGTGGAACATTTTCCTGTAGATGTTTTATTGAAAGTGTTATATGCCCACATGTACTCAATTACATACTGCATTGTAACTGAATCTTTTGCTCCTCCAATCTCCCTTTATAAAGGACTCTGAGCACAGCAAAACTTACCAGGTAGACAAAAAGGAAGCCATCAAATGGCAAACCAGTAATATTTTATTGCAGTATATTACAGCAGCAACCTGTTTATTTTGCTACTAATCCAAGTTTGAATACCAGCCCAAGAGAAAAATATTTCAGCCAAGAAAATTAATAAGCAGTGATAGGCAACTCCGTCAATAGGAAGGATCCTCAGCCCTCTCTTAGAGATACCCCCTTGGAGACCAGCAGACATGATGCATGATGTAAAAAATAATCAAGGAGACAGGCTCAAGGATGTCAGGTGACATTTGTATGAGAGGTATGACTTTGGAAGTGGGGTAGTGAAAACTAAAGAAAAAGCCTCAACTTGTAGTCTGTTAATACTAAGGTGCATCTTAACTGCAGAGTGCTGTGGATACTAAGTACACGATAACTAAATTGTGCCACAACACACACACACTAATTATTAATGGAGCATTTCATGTACAGTGCCATGTGCATTAATATTCAGGTACATGCTACCTACATTGTGCATACTTTTCTAAAGTGCATGATAACTGCATGGTGTATGTTTTTTCTATATTTTATTTATGTTTTGATGACTGGATTGCCCTCCTAGGCTTGTGGCCTATTTTCACTCAAGGTTTGGAGAGACAAGCTCCTACACAGCACAATACATATAAAATAGGCATTAGTGATAATGTCGAGTGCCTTAGAGTTTTCACTTTGTTACACTATTTGTCATTGACAGGCTTTGGTTATATTGTGCCATTTCCTAAGAGTTTCTTGCTATGCTTATTATTACCTGGCTTTAAGTATGAGAGGGTTATAATCCTTTACAGATCCTGAAATAGATATTGCACTGCTATCATTCCTAGCAAGCCTTAGGTAAACTGTGTTGTAATCAGTTGTAGAACATGCAGTAGTCTTCGGTTTCCCTGGTTTAATAACAACTTCCCCCAAAATTAATTACAAAATGCATTCTTTTTCTGTTTCCTGGGTTATAAAATTGAATGTAAATCTCTCATCAATTACTGAACTCTAATATTTGTCATCTGAAACATAACTCTACTAAATGTATTCTGATTGGAACTTACTGTATTTGTAATCGGAATGAAACTTAGTGCATTTATGGAAAGTTTGCTTTTAGTACTGCTTTGTGTAAAGCACATTTCCACCTATGCTTTTTTCATATAAATGTTTTGACTTTTTTATGTAACTGTATTAACTTTTCAATTACTCAGAGCTTTTCTCTCCAGGTCTCTGCTGAAAAAGAACCTGTGTCCAGTTGGACCTTCCATGTAAAATAAAATAAAATAAAATAAATACATTTCAAATACATCTACTGTTCTAACCAGCTTGATTCACCATGGTTTTATAGTATTTACAAATCTGCACTGTCGCTTGCATATCACATATTGTACTTTTCCAGTTTCGTAGTATTTTCGGATGTTCATGCTCACATTACTGTACTTTGTCATGCGCATTCTACAGGAAGGTGGATATTGTAAGCTGTTAGCCATACATTGCTATATCTGTGGTGTGCCGCAACACCATAGTGGTTGTTACTAACTTCAGTGGGTCATCTTGTAGTGGTCTAAGGTGACAGAGCTGCACACTTCTAACTGTGTTGTATACTAAATGTCCACATTATAGACAGTTCTGTCATGGTAATGACATATTTAAAGAGATAGCTTTGTAATACTTGTATTGCAGGTATGGCATTGGTACACTATAATTCCACATATGGGGTTTGTTTGCCTTAGACAAGGCCCTTGCACTAGTGCACTGTGCTCTTGGCATTCTAATGTGTCATTGTTGTTGTTGTTGCTGTTGTTGGTCTTTCGGCTTTTCCCAGTTAGGGGTTGCCACAGCAGAACTCTGGTCCGCTAATGATTGGCAGGTGGTTTTTATGGTGTCAAGTTGCCAACCCGATGCTCAACCTTCAACGAAGGCATGCCTATTCAATGCATGTCTTTCGAACACCCACTTGACCGTGGGGAGGACATGCAGACTCCACACAGAAGGCACTCCCAACCCAAGCCGAGAATCGAATGGAAGAACCTCTTGCTGTGAGGCAAAAACGGGCATCCTAATGTGTCATAATATTATATAGTTAGCTGTACTGCATGGTATGTTTGGTATAGCATTATGCTTGGCTATAAAGAATTAACAGCATTGTCCTATATTCATGATATGATAAGCTGTCATTGTATTGTACAGGGCCATTGCCTGAACTATTTAACAATGCTGTGCCTTATCTGTATTCATTGTATACAAAAGTAGAGTATTACTCAGAACCGTGTGTATTTTCTCATCAGTGCCATACTTCCCAGTTTCACAGATGCACAGTTCTAGCATTTTTTGCCTTACCAGTAGTATTTAAAGTGCAGAGTTGAATGCAGTTAAGGATGGTATAAATAGATGGAATTGTTACATTTGTTTGTGGTCTACTACTGCATATTACAGCGTTGTCACATTTAAGTGCACTGAGCCATACCGCCTAAATAATCAGTAACAAAATTTCATCTTTATGCAGGTGATCTGCCATGCCATTTGATGCTGGATGAAGAGTGTCAGATTGACAAAGTGTGCAGGGTGTGTATGTGGTATAAAAAAGCTGGCATAACTGTTGCATGTTATTGCCATGTATCATAACTGGGTTATTTACATCATCTTACATGCTCACCGCTAAATGCATTCTTTCTTGACAGTTTTTAATTGGGGTGACACAGCTGTACAGCTGACTGTAATGTGCTAATATGCCCCCTAGATACTGCAGGTTTGAATTTATGCAGTTTTACCTTTATGGTGCCATGCTACTTACATACTTGTGACACACCTGAGCATTTTATATACTGTTAAGATTTTCATGCACTGTGGCTCCATATTGCTTTAGTGTGTTGCACATGTTCTATGACACACTGCAGGATGTCACACATTTTATTGTGATATTTTGGCAGCTGCACATTAATTACACTATGCCTTTTGTCCACTGTGATTCACTTAGCTATTGTTGTACTGACCAAAGGCACATTATAGTGCCACAGCTATCCAGTCTAAACTGCCCTGTACCATGCTGAACATGCATCAGATGGGTTTCATAGCTACAGTCAGTTAACAGTGCTGTACCACAGTGGGGCATGGATGTATACAGTTAACAACATTGTGCAGTGCACAAGTTACACACCACTTTTACAATTATACATAGTTAAGTGTTCTAAGCTATACTCATGGCATTACAGAACAAAACAGTTGTGTATCTGTATAGAAGTTTCACTGTACTGATGTCACACACATTTCAACCTATATATGCTGTGGCTATGATATGGTTGTGTAGCACTGGTACACACTAATAACTGTACTTTGTTATTTGACTGTCCTAACCTGGGATGGCACAGCTGCACTAACTATAAATGGATACTAAGAGAATCAAATCCATGGCTGTTGAATAAAGTCTGCTTAACAATTCATAGTCTGCTGGATTGCTAGACATAAGAGCAACTGCTGGAGTTCTGTTGTTACATGCTGTGTTATAATGTGTCCATAGTGCATGTGGGTCATTATAGGGTCACTATTCAAATCATGCCGATACAGTCTGGCAGTCATTACATGTTTTCTTGATGCCATTTTATTACATAATAGGTCTTTTCAGATGAGCGGTAACTATATGTGAGCAAGTGACTAGCTAGATAAGTTTTGGACAGGATATTGAAATTCTGACAGCATTTTTTGCTTACTTTAAAATAGTCTGAGGAAATGATTTTGTCCACGCCGTTATTAGTAAGATTTATGAAGATATGTATAAAATGAGCAAGTATTACATGCATGTGCATTTTTTTTTTACTTTTGTCAGAAAGAAGGTATGGGGTGTATATTAAAGCCTTGCTGTTGACTTGCTTAGTATTTTAAATGTGTGAACTAATGTTGGTATCCAAGTATAGGAAATGACTCCATCATAAACTGATTTTCAAAGTTAGACATTTCCGGGATGAATGCTGCCTTCAGGTTCGGACATTCTCACTCCAGCCACTCCTGCTATACTCAGCATTGTGCTCTGTCTGGAATTCACACTCTCCTATTAGCACTATAGCTGATGTCCAATCAATAAAACTAATCACAGTGTAATTTAGTTTTGTCAGACCTAATTAGCTCAAACTCTGATTGATTTTTTGCCCTCTGGCTGATGTAATACTGCAATACAATCTTGACCTTAGGCAAGGATGCTGCTTGGAAAACAGGTAGCTGTTAGACATGGAAGCTCCAGGTCTGACTGCTTGCTAAGATACTGTAGGCATTTGATTTGCTAGAGGTTTTCTTAGTCTGCAGAACTAAGCATGTTCTGCGGCTTATACCTTGTTAACCTCTGTAGTATCACTGAAACAAATGTTTCTATAAACATATATTTTAAAATCATTAGGCTGTGATAAATATTCAGCATCACTTTTTATTGATGGAATTTTGCACTTAGATTGATTTTTGTATTGGATTACCGTCTCAGTCTCTGCTTTTTTTCATGACATTTATACATTTATTTACCTGACAACTAAGTCGGTAAGCTTATCACATTTTCTTGGCTCTTATAAAATGGTACACAGACACACAAACTGTCATCACCAATAAAAAATTTAGAAACAATATCGATATTAATTTACAAATAAATTCAAAATGAACTACGTTTGATGTAGACTACAGGAAAGCATAACAAAATACAAACTGTAGATGTACAACTGAAGAATGATTGATTTATTAATTTTAACCGGGATAGTCAGTCTCATCCAAAATAAACCAATTTCAGCCATAGCATAGATAATTATAGATCACAGAAACAAAGCCAGCAGACAGTAAAGCATTAATTCAAAATTATGACAACTACAAATACTAGTAGAATAAAAATACTGCATTCATTAGCAGTCCGAACAAAATATAAAAAAAAAAACATGCTTCATGTTAGTATGCATACATAGTGCATGGAGTGCCACAATTACACTCCAAAGTAGGGGAAAAGATAGGCTTGTTAAACATCTGTCTGACATCAGAAAGGTGCATAACAAATTTTATAGTGCATGGAGTGCAGTGATAATGCTCTGATATTCTGAAAAAGACAAATCAGAAGAGTGGCAGGAAGTTGCTAAATATGCTATTTAGACTTTTTCTTTAAATCAAAATAAATATTTAACAGTATCATGTCCTCTGGGATACTACAGGTTTAAAGCTGTGAAGTACTTTCCACCTTCCTACTCTTTCCTGGTGGCCACTGTCTGTGTGGCAGCAGTAAGTGTTATGGCTTTACAAGCCCTAAAATGCTTAGTATTACTACATTTTTCCTCTAGCTTTGTAATACATGCAGCAGGTAAAGCTCTGTGTTCTTCAAATAATTATGATTGGGTCTCTCCAGTCAAACATAACCCAGGTTGTGATGTGTTCTCAGTACCGATGTCAAGAAATTTACCCCTCAGTCTTCACTCTCATCATGAATTTCTTGATATCCATACCTCAAACAAGTCTGAATGACTGAAAATCAAAAACACCAAAAACTCAAAATATCAAACACATTTTTAATGCAGCTCCCCTGCACCATCAAGCCTCCTGCTAATTATATATACCAACTCCAAGACTGTGCAACAATGGAGAAGGGGCAAATTCCCATTTTCAATATTCTGAGTTTTATATATTTTGTTTTTCATTATTTTGAACTTTGGATCTTATGGCACATACCCCTCAAGCACATAAAATCCTGGTTATATTCAAAGACCTGATCATAATTCATTGTATTGTTCTTAACTAAGAATGTTTCTTAACTAGAATCATGAAATGCTTTTGTTTCAGAAATGCTACTTCCTTAAACAATCACACTGTGATATTTTGAGAAGGACTAGTAAACAGGGAGCATACTCTTAGGTAATCTCTGAAGAAGAGCAAAGAAAGAGGAAGAAAGGAGGGAGAAGCAGTCATGGGAAAATCTTTACCAAATGGAAGCTAAGATTAAAGAGAAGGACAAGACTACAGTGTACAGTTAAAGTTAAATAAAGCAGTAAAGGGTATATTAAATTAAAACAGGTAGAAACACCACTGAATCAGCACAGAGTACCATGAATAGAACATATGGCTAAGAGTTTTCAGTATATAAGGTACTGGGAGCAGATAATTAGAGGGAAATACAATGGGAAGATGCCAAGAATTCATTTGGACTGCAAGCTAGAGATCGCCTTTCCTATCAAATAATCAGACTATTATACAGGAATAGGGGATCCTAAGTGAAATACCAGCACTTGTAGAGTTTAGTAGAATCCAGAACTGATGCTTCTGCTGAAAAAAGGTAAATTAGTTGAGCATATAAAATATTGCATGATAATTATATGAATCAATGAGATAAAGTGAGAAAGGATTGGAAAGAGAGATTGGATAATTAGTTCATAAAGAAACAATGGGAGGATAGATGTATGGTTCTCAAATATGCAGCAAAGTATATCAGATAAATCATTTTTGCCTGGAAGTGTTTGCATACGTATTTTTATACTCCAAGCAGATTCCAAAGAATTTTTCCTCCGGTAAATTGCAAATGTTGGAGGTGTGATGAGGAAGAAAGAGGTAATTGGGAACATATGATTTGGGAGTGTAATGAGTTAAATTCCCTGCAGAATACTCTGGCAGAAATACTGGGTGTACAAATTGGTTTAACTAATAAAATTATTTTTTGAGTTGGGATACAGAATCAAAATTGCCTAGACATAAGGCCTTGCTGAGTTTAATTCTGGTAGCTGCCAAAAAAGCAACTACTAGAAAATGGAAATCAAAGTCTAAACCAACCATACCAGAATTAGTGAATATAGTAACAGGGATAAAAAACTCAAAGTTGGATCTTTAGAAAAGGGTAGAATTACATAGAAAATGGAAATTGTGGGAACAATGCATACAGAATTATGTTTTGGAGGAGGAATGAGCTTTAAGGGAAGGCAGAAATTTAATGAGTTATGTAATGTCCAATTGACAATGGCTGTTTAGAAAATTATATGTGATGTATAATGTTTGCAACCAAAGATATATCAGTATGGTTTGCTTTCATTTATATAAATGTATGATTGCCTTTGTCATAAGTGATAATTTAATGAAGAGATTTTGTGTTTAAAAAAAAAAAAAAGACTTTCTCAGTATTTGCAAGTTCAAGTTGCTTAAGCTGGGCTTTGTAGTTGCAAGCAGCGAAGGCAGGAATAAATACGAAAAGTTTTGATCTAAAGTCATTTAGATCAGCAGCATTACTGATATGTGCTAGAAGCTCTGCTGGAAAACATTTCATAAAGCTCAGCTTCTTTGGTCTGGAATTGGGATAAGCTGAAAATAATAAGGGAGAAAGACCAAAATCTGGACAATTCTGAAACAGAACAGATTTTACAACAATATGTGTTGCAGGAAGAATAAGAAGTATGAAACCCTGATGTCTGACCAACTGACGGACTGCAGTCCTCTCAACAAATTACTTGAAAATCAAAACTTTTTATGTGTGACAGGGCAAAAATATGAGGCAAAATTCAAGGCCAACTGAGATGGGTGGTGGGATCCAGAAATACAAAAACATGGACACGGTCTTTCACTTTATAGGCAGGAATATTCAGGATAACATTCTTTTTTCAAGTCTGATGCTGTAGTGCTCTTCTCTAGATATAAGCTTGTAATTCAGAGGGTGGAAGCACTCCAAAGAGTGAGGAGCACAGTTGAAGGCACAGTGCAAGAGATCTGTCTTTCTTTAATAAGGAGCCAGTCAAAGTGATGCTCCCTCCTTGGGAATAAGAACTTGTACATTTTTGGAAGGAAATTGCAGACCATGTAGTTCCAGATGGAATGACTGCAAGGATACATAATAAGGTGCTGAGTTCACCTAAGAAAAATCCTGTTGCATAGACATATATCACATAGCTGTAAATATCAGTAATGTTTATTTAACCTGTGGCATTAACTATATTTACATCTAGCTTTTGTAGTTAGGCTTTTAGTCCATTTTTAAAGCATCATCATTGAACAGCATGGCTAAATGAGGTGGAAAACTTTTCCAGAGCCTTTGGCACCACCATAGTAAATGTTCTTTCCCCATGTTAATTTGCTTTTTATCTTGGAATTACTTTGCCTTAATCCTGAGTCACAGATGTGCCCTGAAAAAGTGGATTTATCCCAAAGCCATGCCCATATCTTTCTCTCTCTCTAGATATATATGTACTTTGCCTGCTCTGCTGAAAACGAATGGATGTTTTGCTTGTTTTCTTTAAAGATTTCTCCTTCCACCCTTAGAACTAGCTAATGCTTCTGCCTGCTTTAAATGTATATACAGGAATCCCCTCACAAGAATTCGAGCTCAACGCCATCACTGCCTAACTGTTACGTGGTTGTTGCTAAGCAGTTGTTTTAGTTTACCTCCTCTCCTGACACATTCTATCTCTGTAGGAAGGAGGTGATGAATTACTTTGGGGCCTCCACAGCAGCCATGTCTCACAGTTCTAATTCTGCTTTTTGATTTACGATTCTCTAATGCAGACTTTATTGCTAGATCATCCCATATTTAGTATGTTAGGAGGTGATATAGTTCACCCTTCTTCCATCTGAGAAGTCACAGACATATGTGCATTTTCAGCCAGTATGTGGACAATATAAACGTGAGCTCAACTTTCTGTGGGGTTACCTGTGATCCTCTGCAAGAAGCAGGCAACTATTTCAGGACAAGTCTCCTAAGACTGCACTGAAACTACTACTTCCTGGTATACTAATATGCAAAACATTTCTGCTTTATTTAGCTACTTAAGATATATGTCTTCATTTTCCTCAGAGATGTAAGTTGATTTCAGGGCTGCCAGTTTTATTACTTCAGAGGTGTACCTAGCCAGCCTAAATCAAGTCACATATTTTTTTTCTTAGTTCTGCTTCTGTGCTGTTACTGCACACTGACATCTGTGCAGTTTGTGAATACCTTTTATACTTTGATGTTTTTCTTTGCCTTGTTCCTTGCATGTTCTGTTGTCATCAGGCAAAAGTTCATATTTTAACGAAATACCAATAATTTTAGCACAATAAATAGACAAGAGGTGCAAGGGATGAAAAGAGGATTTGTGTGGTTTTATGAGCAGACAGAAAATGCCTACTTAGATTTTCATGAAAGTACAACAAAATAATGCATCTAGGAAACCAACATGGAGAATTGACAATATAAATTGGTAACAACAGGAAAAGTGGTGAAGAAACATGTCAAATAAATAAGGTATGTGAGGAAAACAATAAAGACTTCTTTAGAGAACATTGTATTCAGAAGTCATAGCAAGCAGTTGTTTTATCTGTTTGATCAGTTAGTTTGACTACATTTGAAGGATTTTGTGCAGATCAAAAGCCTCCACATCCACAGGGATGTACCTCTGAGACAATAAAACTGTTTAAGATAAAAACGGTGCAGTTTATTCTTCCAAAGCTGTATGAATAAATAAACTAAAGAAACTAATTGTGTACATCTTTGATTGTGTATAGCTTTGAATAATTGTGGGGGGGAAAGAACATGAAATGAACTTACACTACCTAAAAGAGAGCACAAGTATTTAAGAAAGCAGTGCATTTTGGGGAAAAAAACATGCATTCAAGAAAAAAGGAGAACAAATTTAGAAAATAATGAATGGTTTTGAACCAGTTAGAAGAACATTTCAGAGGCAGAAGTAAATGCATGAAGCAGCATAGTTGAGAATGTGGCTTCAAAAAAAGTGCAAAATACATGGAAAGACAAAAGGCAATTATTGTGAAAAGGTGAGGGGGTGAGTGGGATGAGGGTTACCTAGGACATGCAGTTTGGTTAATAAAACTGGTAGGTTAGGTCAGTTAAGTGCTCCTTAGCTGCCATGAAAATCTGTGTTTCTGTGCTTTATCCCCTGATGTGGCAAGCTATGGCTACATACCTATATCAGATATCTTTGTAGCTCCCTTTATAATAACTTCTGATATAAGACTCATCACTTTCTTTCCAATGGATGACAGCCAAATGGAAGTCATTTTGGCAGGAGGGAATGTTTATCTTTCCCTAGTTCCAAATGAGATCTAATCTATATGCAAATAATCTAAGGCCAGAAGTATGAAAGAAGCAGAAGATGGTAGAACCAGGTGTTTTGGGGACTCTGTAGGAAAACCAAAGAACTGAGGCAAAAACTGTTAGCGCAACAGAAAAAAGTAAGTAATTACCTGTCACAGCAGGCTTCATTAGAAGCTGGTGTTATCGGAGTCAAACATCATTTTACACCATCATTCAGGTATTTTAATCTGCTCCACAACACTGAAAGTGAGAAGCAGTGCAGAACAGAAAAAGCAACAGATATTATAAGGTATATTACAATACAGTATCGATATGCTATCACATATGAATTTTCAGGTCCTTCTGATAAAAATATCCATAAAATAAAGAAGGCTTAATAATATCCATACAGCTATGTTTAGATTTTTACACACACACACACACACACACACACACACACACACACACACACACACACACACACACACACACACACTAAGGTTTTATATAATCTCTGATTTTCACTAATGCTTATTAAAAGGCAATGCCTGCCCAATTTTAACTCTTCTGCTGTCTCCAAAAACATGATGAGCTTACAGAATAAGTAATGTGTAATTAGCATTGCACTGTCAATAAGTTTAGTAAGGGATTTGATCTGGGTGGAAAGACATTTTTGTAAATGAAATAATTATTTTCTGTTGTAATCACATCATCTTCTTTCTTTTATTAAGGGTCTGAAGCCAATGGACCATAACGGCCTTGCTGATCCATATGTCAAGTTGCACTTACTTCCTGGAGCTAGCAAGGTGAGTTTCCTTATTGAAATGTTTACTATTTTCTCGCATTTGTTTTTTTGTCTATTTGAAACCCATGTTATTTTGTATATTTAAATCTATATGCATGTTTTAGATTTGTAATCATGCTGGCCTTGGAAAGAATCATGTTGAAGGTTTTTCAGAAGTACACAGAATTGGTATTAAACAAGGCAGGGTACACAGACATAACATATGTGCTCTCCAGCTAGTTACTAAGATGTTACTGCAAACGACTTCTCAAAAAAGACTCATGTTCATTTACAACTTCTCTAAATCTGCTATACATCAAAGCAGATCTTTTAAAACATATTATCTCAACATTTTTTATGGGGATTTCACCTCTTATACTCCTGATGTGTGGGCTCTGCAGTTGCACCCTTGTTCTTCTGAATGTACAAACTCCATGGTTAGACCAACTTGAAGGCGATATATTTAGAGATATTGTAGGTGTGGATTCTAGTGTGCTTAAACCTGAAATTCATATGAGCATTCAGCTTTGAGCAAGTGATACATGAATGGTTAGCTAGTGACCACATTCAGTAAAATCTTAATAAAAGGGTCTTTTGGGAAGCTCTACCCCTTACAAACACCAGTTTATTCTATTAACTTCAATCTGTGAATTTTAGCAGAAAACACAAGTATCACTGTCAGTGATTTGGGCGTCAGTGAATCACAGCAATGAAAATATTTTCTGAGAATTGTTGTCTATACATCAGCTGCATGCCTGTCCTGTTACTGTTTTACAGATCTAGATGTGTAATGCAGTCCCTAAACTTAATGATGCTTGGAGTACTACCGTGTGAACAACCATTCTTAAACATGCATAGTCCTTTAACTGTAAATGCAATTTCAGGCCTTTATAACCAGGAAGATAATTTTATAAGAAGTAAAATATGGAACTCAGAATCTTAGTTGCACATTTGCAGAGAAATCCATAAGAATATATAGAAGCCAATAGAAGAAGACATTTGATGTATAAAGTGTTAACTAGTCTTTATGCAGATGTGGCTACACTTGTGTAATTTCTTCCCTCTGATCCTAGCATGCTTGAACAACTTCATTAATCCACACCATGTCAGTGCCTCTAGTAATGTATCCCAATAACACCTTCTCTGTGAAGTAATGCATCTTTCTAAGGGAATGAATCATCTAGCAGTAATCACAAAAATGTGATCCTTTGCTCATTGATGTCAGGCATGTATCAAACAGTTTTTGTGAGCCATCTAGTGTCTTCGGGCAGGAGGCTAATGCCAATCTTCTGCTGAAGCTCCACCTCTGTGAGTCAGTATAAACTACATTTGTACAACATCGCTGAGCACAGTCTTCAGTTCTTCTGTCAGTCGAAAACCATTGGTGGTCTGATTGAGTTTTCTGTCATGAATACTTTTTTTAGCCATCTTATTTTTACCCAGTTTGCTGTTGAGAAGTATTCCAAACTCTTATTAATTCTTCCTTAACAAAAGAAAATAAAACTTTCTGGATTAGTGAGTGTGGAATGGTTTGTAATGACTTTCCTTTTAGTCAGTAAACGTTTCTGATCAAATGATTCAACTGCACATAAATACTTCTAGTCTGAATGTCTTTGTCTTGATTCTACATGCTATATTGATAATTGTGAGCACTATAAACTGACAAATCTCAAAGATTACATACTATGTCTAATTATTCACACACCGAATGAGTTTAATAGATTAACTTATCATGTAAAAAAAAAATCACATTCCTTAAAGATCTATAGATTTAGGATGTGTTCAGTACCTATGAACCTATAATATAAAGAAGTACTAAGAAAAATGCTGACAAGAAAGAAGCAGAAAAGGATTAATAAAAACAAAACATGTCTTTTTCAAGTTATGTTCATAGGTTCATAGGTTCATAGTTAGGTACTAGGCTATCGGCCCAAGGGCCTACATAAGCCTAGCCAACAAGGTTCCCTGGCTTACACCACCCAAGAAAGTTTTTTCCTGTGCCACTGTCAAGCAGAGACACAGAAGTGATCCCCGGGGTATATTTCCTATTTCCCATCCACTCATCAAGATTTTTCTTGAAGAGTGCTAATGAAGAACTTTGCTTGACATAGATGGGTAGCCTGTTCCAGAGTATGGGAAGTCTCTGGGACAGGAATCTATCCCTCCAGCATGTCCCATTTATTGTGGTGACAAGGTTTAGGTCCCTAGATCGTGTAGCTCAGAGGGATTGGGATTTCTTTAGGTGTAGCATGTCCAACAGCTCTGGGTTTGACATAGCTTTATATGTTAGGCAGAGATCACCTCAGAGTAGGCGATATGCTACGGAGTAAAGCTGGAGTTTTTTGAGGCGGTCAGTGTAGGGCATTTGTTTGAGGCCAGTAATCCTCTTTGTGAGGTACTTCTGTGGCCTTTCCAGCTGCTGCAGATGTCTTGTGAGGTACATTCCAAAAGGGGCGTTGTACTCTATAATGGGTCTAATGAGTGTCGAGTAGAGGGGAACAATGACCTCTTTTTTCCTGGATGAGAACCCTTTTATGATGAGGTGTGCCATGTAGAAGGACTTCCTGACTACTGCGGTGATGTGACTATCAAACAAGAGACTACTGTCCACCTGGGTCCCAAGGTCTCTTATCACACATTCGGTGTTAAGTAGATTGCTGCCTATGTGGTAGTTCATGGGTACAGAGTTTTTACCAAAGGGGATGACACTGCACTTTTTGGCATTGAGCTTGAGGCCATGGCTCTGACACCAGGTATCTGTCTCATTGAGGCCCTTCTGTAGGATGCCCACGTCATTTGGGAACTCGACTATGTCTCCTAGTTTGCAGTCATCTGCGAACTTCATTAGCCAGAGGCCTTCTGTGTTAGCCTGTACTTCAGAGAAGTAGATACCAAACAGGAGAGGTCCCAGGACAAAACCCTGTGGTACTCCACTTGTCACTGCTTTGAGGTCAGATTTGGAGTCTGCAACTTTTACAGTGTGGGTTCTGTCAGTGAGCCAGTAGACAACCCATCTTGTGACATAGAGATTTATACCTAGTTTAGTGAGTTTAGCTATAATTCCAGAATGGGGGAAGGTGTCGAAAGCCTTGGCGAGGTCAAGATAGGCTGTGTGAACCACCTTACCCTCATCTACGGCTTTGGTGACTGCCTCAAAGAAGTTGATCAGGTTCAGGAGGCATGATCTGCCTTTCACAAACCTGAACTGGGTGGGATCCAGAGTTTGGAGGTTACCAATGTCTTTGTTTATGAGTTCCATGATGATACGTTCCATGGCCTTGCAGACCAGGCTCATCAGGCTAATAGGTCGGTAGTTCCCAGGATCAGTGGTGGCTCCCCCTTTGTGGAGTGGGATAACTGTTGCTGTGTGGCATTCAGTGGGCACAAAACCTGATGCAAGGCTATCATTGAACATGGTGCTTAAGAGGGGGAGCCAGTTCATTCTAAAGTTTGTGTAAAACACAGCCTGGGATGTTGTTCTGTCCCATAAATGCTGTGTTTTTGGCTTTAGAGAGTGCAGCGTTTACCTGCATAGTTGTAATTACAGGGACTCTGCATTCTTCCTGTATAGATATGGGCCCTTTAGGGGGTGAGGGCAGGGTTAAGGTTAGCACTGAACCTATCTGCCAGGATGTTGGCAGTATCAGTTGGTTCTGTAATTTTCGTGCTTTTGTGCTGTAACTCAGAGCAGATCTGGGTGTTGCCATGGAGATTCTTGACATAGCTATAGAATGCTTTGTGGTTGTCCTTAGAATTAGTGGCGATTTTGTTTTCGTAGCTAGCTTTCGAGGATCTTATAAGGGATCTCAGCTTCTTACTAAGGCTGACCAGTGAGCTCCTCCACTCATGGGATTTTACTCTCTTTTGCAACAGTTTCTTCCTTCTGTTGTACAGTTTGTTTATGGCAGGGGACCACTAGATTGGCTTCCTTTTTTTTGGAGGATAGCGTCTTGGTTCTGTTTGGGATAGCATGATCCATGCACTCCTGTAAGTGCTTATAGAATGCATTTGTGTAAGATTCAGCAGTTGTAACTGTATTGTCCATCTGCATGGGTGTCATGAAGTTCACCACTTCTGTCTTAAGTAGCATGAAGGTGGCTTTGGAGAAATGTTTTACCGTGGTTTCCTTAATGGGGGATGGGGTCGGGATGTGGATATCAAGGGTGATTAGCTTATGGTCAGATCGGACCAACAAGGAGTTGACTTCAGGTGTAGAACACCTGTCACTCATGTTGGTAATGACTAGGTTTAGGATACAGTTGCCCCTGGTGGGGGTGTGGATAAGTTGATCCAGGGCATTGGAGTTTATGAATTCCAGAAAGCATTGAGCCAAGCAGTTGGTATACAAGTAGTTTTCCCAGTTAATGGTGGGGTAGTTGAAGTCGCCCATTATTAGGGTGTTTGGTTGAACACTAATATTTTCCAGTACATCAAAAAAAGAGGAGTGGGAATCCTGGGACATGGTGGGGGATCTGTAGCAAGCTACAATTTGGATTGCAGTTTTGCCCAGAGTTAGTTGCACTTGGATAATCTCGGATGCATTATGCTGAGCAACTAGCCTGGAGGTGTGGATATCCTTAATGAATATGGACACACCTCTGCCATTGGTGTTACGGTCCAGGTTACATGGCCGAAAAGTGTGGTATGAGTTATAGCCTGGTAGTGCAGGGGTGCTCTCAGGAGCCTTGAACCAGGTCTCAGTCATTGCACAGATATCGATGTTCTCCATTTTTAGGAGTGCCTCGAGCGAGTGCATTTTGAGATTTAGACTTCTAGCATTGAATAGCATTACCCTCAGTTTTTGCTTGCCTGTTCCTATTACGGTGGTGAATTTGTTATTTGCACCTTGCCTAAAAAGGCACTATAGGGGCAGCAAGAGCCTTAGGCAGTATCCGGAATTCCAGGGGCGACAGGTGCAGGCCATCTGTGGCAAAGCATCATGGTCTGTCGACCATGTCATCCCAAGCAGACAGATACTGGATCCTCTTAGAATGACACCAGAAGCTTAGCCAATTGTTGAAGTCAATCATTTTGTCCTTGTACTGCAGTATCATTCGGGATGATGGCAGAATGCTACTCATGTCTAGGGTCATACCTGCCTGGGCTACAAGATTGGAGAGCTCTTCCATGTCTCTTTTCATGTAGTCCAGGGAGGTACGTCTTAGGTCATTCACACCAACATGGACAATGACAGAGTCATATTTGTACTTGTTGTCTAGTGACCTGAGTGCATGGATTATGTGGCGGATCCTGGCACCCGACAGGCAGCTGACAGTAATCTTCTCCTTGTTTAACCTGGTGAGTGGGACATCAGTGTGCCTAACTATAGAGTCACCTATGACTAGTGTGTTGGGTACGTTGTTTTGCCTTATTGGCTGTGGTTGAGTGGCACACTGAGTCTGTGGGCTATGTGTCATTTGGGTTGTGTTGGGGAATGGAGGTTGCTTGCATTTCTGCTTTGGAGGTCTCTGTTGCTTAGACAGATTATTATTGAGAGCCTCCATGAATGTTTTTGTGTTACTATGTATGGATGTTGGTGGTGTAGATTTAGTGAGACTAATTGATGAGTGTGGTGTGATGCAAATGTTTACCTTCTCCTCATGACTGTCAAGTTCAGTCTTGGTTGGAGAGAGCTTTACCTCCAGTTTGGCTAGATAAGTGCATCTCTCACAGGTTGTAGTGTCGGGTGGTAGGAGGAGAGGATTGTCTGTGTACATGAGGCAATTTCTACGTTGCCTCAAGATGCCCAGATTCATCCGATAGACAAGAGAGAACACTGGGAGCTGACCCTTGGACACGTCTGAATAAAAAAACTATTTCCCTCTAGATGAGTGAGGAAAGTGAGTACAAGAGCTGTTTTTCTCTAAGCAAGTGAGAAAAGTAAGTACAAAAACTGTTTTCCTCTAGGTAATGAGGAAGACTGAGTGCTATAGTAATTAGTAGCTTAGTTCATGCTTACAAATTCTGAACAAGTGCTGAGCATGAAAAAGCAAATTTAAGTGCTAAAACTAAGAATCTGTATCTGCACTAGAAGAGTTACAGGACAGAAACAAGTGCAAATGCAGGCTTTCACATCAGAAAGTTGAGAGAGATGGAAGAGATTGCCCAAACCTCAAATAACTACAATTTCTGAGCCAGAACCACTCTTTATGCGGTAGACAGGTTACTTAGTGCTTAACACTCCCACTGATAAGCTAGAAAGCTTCCCTCCAACACAGAAAGGCTTGGGGGGCTCAGAAGCTTGCATACAGTCCTGGATACAGCAAATCTGTATCTGGAACACTAGTAACAGGAAAGGTAGGAAACAGGCTTACAGTTTTTTTTTTTTACAGAAAAGTAGCAAAAACAGTAGTAAAAACAATTCACATGCAGTGCAAGCTAGCACACTTGAGTATGTAGCAATATTAGACCAAACACAGTTTAAAGAATGCAATTAAATTAAAAAGGACTAAAAGCAAGTGCAGAAAGAGTTTATTAGGTAGAATGTGGTAAAGAGATGGGACTGGGGGAGTGTCCCAGATCAAATCTACAGTGGGGTGGGCAACTGCAAAAGCCATCAAATTTAAACTACAAACCAAAACTAGGGAGTGTTAGTGGAACAAAACTGTTTCAACAAAGATCTAAGCAGCAACAACTAACAGTACAAACTCTAAAACCAGAAAAATATACTTAGTTCTGTATATTTGCAAATCAGTCTCTCAAAACAGGGCGACAACAGTTTCAACAGAGATCTAAGCAACAATTAACAAACTCTATAACCAAAAAAATATAATCAGCTCTGTATATTTGCAGATAGTATGGAAGGCAGTCTCTCAGAACACAGGTTCCAGCAAGTAAATGCAGGCTGTTACTTACAGGTCAAATTTTATGCAAGTGATACTTGAATTAGATAACACACAAGCTGTGAAAACCAGTTATACCAACTGAAGACACGGAAGAAAATAGAGGTGGGGTAGGGTAGGGAGGGGAAAACAGTTTCAACAGAGATCTAAGCAGCAACAACTAACAGTACAAACTCTAAAACCAGAAAAATATACTCAGTTCTGTATATTTGCAGATCAGTCTCTCAGAACAGGGCGACAACAGTTTCAACAGAGATCTAAGCAACAATTAACAAACTCTATAACCAAAAAAAATATACTCAGCTCTGTATATTTGCAGATAGTCTGGAAGGCAGTCTCTCAGAACACAGGTTCCAGCAATTAAATTTCTGTTTCTAAAGTTGCTCACTTTTGAATATCCCCACATTAGGGATAGATAATGCAGCCTGTTGATGAGGTAGGGAAAAAAGCCATTGTCAGCATGAATTAGAAGAGAATAAGAAAAAAATTCCCCTTCACTGACAGAAGTCTTAGAAAAACTTGTTACACAAATGGAACTCATTAGTATTAGAATAATTTCCCCAGATCATCCTCAAAAGAATATGCCCAGATGTATGCAATGTGTTATAAAATTTTCACTGATTTAAAATTGTAGCTGCTACCTTCACCAGTAAATTCATTCTAACTGCAGAGACCATTGCATGTACTGGTATCAGTCTACTTACAGGGGCTGAGTTATCACTACTGTGCTAAAGAATATTTCAGGGGGACTCAGAAAGTGGCCCAGACCAACCTTCCTCCCCAAATACCTGTCTGCAGAGGTGGATGCCAGCCAATGTTCTCCTATATAGTTGTTTTCCACCCTCTTCTCAGATCCTCTTCAGTCTGTCTTCCTTCACTGCAATCTTATCTTCAAAAAAGAAAAAAAGATCTTAATCTTCATGCGTTCCTCAGAAACAGAATAATTGTATAAGGAGCACCTTGTCATCTTCAGGACTGGGTACAGATTATGATGTTGATTAGCACTAGCATCATTCAGTGTTACCCTCCATAGGATGTTACTTTAGGGGAGAAAGTTTGAAGAAAGGAATTTATGAATGAAGTACTAAAGATTTATCTTCTTTTCAGAAAAAAATATATGCAAATTAAATTAAAGAACTGTAACCTTAGTCAAGTCCTCCATTACTAGAACCTTTTTTCAAAACATACCAACAGGTATTTATAAAAATCCTGTCATACAGCTACCTGCTTCAAAGAAAGCCAATGGACTTTACTGAGCTCTAACTCATAAGATTTATTTAGAAATCTGAAATGAAGTTAGATTTTCCAGCAATAACTTTAAATCACAGCTAGTACCATAATAGACTACAACTCTTGCCATGATATCATCAAACAAGTATGCTTGGGTAGGGCAGAGATCCAGCACTCTTTGTTTGTCACATTTTGTCAGTTGGTAGAGGAATCATGGGTGTCAGTATTTGCCCTTATAATTACTCAGCTATATTGGAAAAAAACATTGATACCCTCTGTACACTACAAACAATAGAGCAGAGATCCCTGCCGCAAGCAGGCATTGTGGAAGTTAAAAGATTAGACAATGAAGAAATCTCACTTAAAAGACCCCTTCATAATCTACGACCCCTTCATAATCTACTGCTGGAAAAAAATAACATTCTTTGATATTGTACCTGCCTGCTGGAATCACCTACCACTGAACACGAGAAAGGAGCAAGCTTTTCTAATCTTCATAAAAATGAAATAAAATGAAGGAGCAACTATTTTGTGAAATGAAGTACAAATGTTTCAGAGATTATTGCTGGTAGTATTTCAAATTAAAAGTTTCACTGCAGCATTTCTGTGACATCATATTATTAACTGTTCAACTGTCTTTTAAACTTCTGCATTTGTATAACTAGATAACTAACATGTCATTTGAATATTTTGCTTTGTATTGTATTAGTATTATGTTATTTCTACATCTATATGTGATATTTTTCTGGCTGAAAAGAGCCAACTTACACAGTTAACAAACAAATACAAAATAAAGATTTCACCTGACTCCCCAACAGACATCTTTTTATCAAGTTAATGATTCAGATATTGAAATAAAAAATAAAACACCATAGAAATATAAACGAATAAATTGAAGAAAGTTATAGCTTGAAGCCAAAACAGAAACTGAAAAGTGAGCTCTTGTACAATTCCAAATATTTTAGATGATGTACTTTGCGGGTTCAGCTTTCTTTTCTGTTAAATTACACAGTTCAGCTTTGTTTGCATGTCCTTCAAAGGAGCCCTTCAGATCATGTAATTAGGCTTTCTTAAAAGGTGTCATTCTTTCTCCTCTATAACATTTTATTGTTATGATGGAGAAACTTTGATTAGTTCCTTCTGCACTAGCAAGCTCAGCAGACTTTCAGGAATTGTCTTAGAAAATTCAATTTTTATGTGTCATTGACTTCACCTAGAGAAGCATGGCCAGCCTTACACTTAGACAGCCCAGGCAGTCACCAAGGTGCTGTTTGTTTATGGGTGCTTTTCCACTATTTATTTTCTTAAAGCAAAGAAACATTACATTTGTATACTTTAAGAAAATACATACATACATATTTATTTATATATATATATATATATATATATATATATATATATATATATATATATATATAAATGTCCTACAATACCCTTGTTAGAAGCCAAAAGCAGCTGCAGCATCCTAGACGGGGGGTGCTGTACACCTGGCTATCCTTGGCCTCCTGTTCCATCATGCCCATGTTCTACTGAAACAATAAGTCAGGTAGATCATGAGCAGGATGGAGCAGAATGCCACCTTAATTAAAAGTGAATAGGTATGGTAGTCTAAGGAATGAATATCCGTGGTATGAAGATAAACTATTCTATTGGCATTAGTGTAAGGGAATTTTTTTCAGTGCTGGTGCTACCAGGCATCAAGACAAGGTGGGCAGCTTTTGTGGACTGAGCTATCCGTAGCTCTGAACTGTCCCTGATTTTGCAGCCTGTCCCTCATTTTGATTTATATTTTTACCCTAGCTCTTGTAAAATTTTTGATATTCTTCTAAATCCCTAAGGATTGCTGTTAGTCAAAAATGCAAGACATACTTTCTTCAGAAAATACATGCTGATGCAAAACCTGTTATTAACTTCTAAATGAATTAAACTAATATTTACAAAAATGCTAGGGCATCTATGAAGGAATATGACTAACTACTGCTGCTATTTGCTTGCTTTTTTATTCATATATTTTCTGTCATTTTTTTTTCATTCAACTTTTATCACCCCATCACATATTTTTTATCACCTCTCTTAACCATTCATTTAGTTTATGGCAAAAATATATTTTGTTTTCATCTTTATGCAGGTTTTTATAAAAGTTATGTCCTAGTCCACCTGGACCTGGTTTTGATTTTCTCTCCCATATTATTTCTTGTAATTCTTTTACCTTCCTTTCTTTTTCTAATTCCTTTTCTACGTCATCTTTTATTTTTATAACTTTCCGTACTTCATTTTGTGCATCTTCCTTTTTCTACATCTCATGAATAAAATCCTCAACTGTCTTCATAATTTCATTGGTATTATATAATAACCCCCTTTTTCATTATAAATTGCAGCTGCTTTTCCTTATTTTATTCTGTATTAAGGTTATTTTCTGTTATTTTTCTTTGATATTTCAAGTTTGATTATGTTAAATAAATAAAAAAATGTGAGAATGGTATTGTAAAGAATGCATATATTGCATATAATGAGAAGTTGTGTAAATAGTGCAAATAAGGACAATATTTGTATAGAATGAATATGATATAAATAATGTGAAAGACGTAAATAAAACAACCCCTACTTTTTTGATTAGTACCATAAGATTTTTATATATTTACCTGATCTAGTACAAATTCAGGCAGATGGGACCTCGTTTTAATGCCTCATCTGAAGGGCAGCAAATTCACAAGTACAGCACCCTCCTTATGTTGTACTGCTGTGTCAGTATTAGAAAATGAATTTAAATTTGTGGTATAGAACTAATACTCACAGCTACTGTATTTCCAGTACTAAAGAGAAATGAACTACCTGTTGTGCCACTGCTTTGCAGTAAATTGATGTGATTTGTGGGAAGCCATTTTGAATTATTTAATGTGTGACTACTATTTGTGTTCAAAAAGCCAAGCTGTACTACACGGCCTTCATTTTTTATCACAATCAGATGTCTCAAGTGTACACAGAAGTAGCTACAGCTGCTGTGTTGGAGTGGGAGCACGTTGTTGATTAAACTGACGACCCTCTTGATTGTTCAGTTTAAACAGCTACTAATCTCACTTTGCAAGGTTTGAAGACTTGTGTGTGTTTGTTAGAAGTAATATAGAATAAATTTATTATTATTATTATTATTATTATTATTATTATTTCTGCCTCACTCAGATATCTGTCATGTACACAGTAAAGTGGCCTCAGTTGATAGATACAGAAGCTATATGTAGATAATGATCCCCAAACCCTCAGCTTAATTCGTTTTTTCCTCTGCAGTTATTACAGAGCAGTCTTGGTCAATTGGAATGTGAAAGGATTTAGAAGAAACTGAAGAACAAGACAAAATATGAGAAACAGTAAAAAAAGTAATCCGGATGGTATGAGAAGGGCATGTTGTGGCGACTGGGGCACCAAGGGACGTGGCAGGTGTCATGGGGATGTTTTTCTAAGGCACCATAAGCCCTCCCCTACCCATAAGAACCTCAGAGTTACAATACTTCATATGTGATTAACTTTACATGATCTTTCATGAGACAGAGTCTTCCTAAAATAAAAATTCTCCATATCTAAGATAGGTCACAGAAAAGAGTCTTTATATCAGGAACTCTGTTTCCTAGACAGGAAAACAAATTAGATGTTGCATACCCTAGATGTGCAAAGACAGTTGACAGGCTCAAGTCTGTTAGTGAAATCCAAGCAGTTATTTGCATGTTTTGCACTTTTGCACTGCAGACTAAGTCTACTTGTTACAAGCAAACTTTATTCAAATGGTTTGTGTTAGTGCATGTCTTTTTACTATACTAAATGTGGTAGCAGCTCTAGATTATCTGGTTAGACCTCAGTCCACTTTGGTAGCAGTGTATTGCAGGCTTTATTTGAATATATTTCTCCAGAATATTTCTGATGTAGTAACCTTGCAAAGAATTCTCATTTTTGTCAAGAATTACAGATTAAATGTTGCTTATCTAATCAATTCTGTCTTGGTTTGTGATTGATTGTGCAGTTACCTGGTAAGAGAAGTTTTATTTACATTTATATTTTATTTTTTACCACTGTTTTTCACTGCTTGTAGGAAGAAAGGGATAACTTGTAGATAAGAAGAATTAATTTGATTTATATTTTGTTGTTTTACCTTTAATTTTCACTGTTTGTTGATAGAAAGGGATATGTTTTAGACAGGCTAATTTTAGCCATCCCAAGAGGCCTAGTCAGCTATAAATTCACACATACTACAGCCAGGATAGTCCCTGTGGAATTGCTATTTAACTGTAGCCTCCAAACAGGCTTTGTGCCTCATAAATGGAGAACAGCAACAGTCAGCCCACTATACAAAGGTGAGCCATCTACAGACCTTGGAAACTACAGACTCATAAGTCTCATTAGTCTTATATGCAATGCCATGGAAAGAAGTATTATGGAAATGGTTAATAATCATATAGTAAACCTCCAGACACTGGACACAACTTGGTTAGTTTCATCAAGGGCAGGTAATGCCTACTGAACCTGATGGACTTCTTTGAGAGGGTCAACAAAGCAATGGATGAGGGCAGAATGGTTCACACTGCCTGCCTTGACCTGGCAAAGGCATTTTACACAATACCCCATTCAGGCATTGTTCACAAACTCAACAGGTTAGTTACAAACCCAAATGCCACCCAGTGGATAGCCAGCTGGCTCACAGACCGGACCCAGGAAGTTAGAATTGGGGAGTTCATCTCTAGAAATAGGCCAGTCACAAGTGGAGTCCCTCAGGGATCGGTCCTTGGACCTTTCCTTTTTGGCATATACTTCTCAGAAGTCAATCCAATTTCAATGGTCTCTGGCTGACTACATTTGCCGATGATTGCAAACTAGGAGCTGTCATTGAATCCCACACTGACACACATATTATCAGGAAGGGCTGACACAGCCAAACAACTGGTGTCAGAGCCATGGACTAAAACTAAATGCTAAGAAATGCATAACAGTATCCTTCGGGAAGTCATCTACTCCTGGTAACTATCATATTTACAACACACCATTTAGAGTTGACCTAGTAGTCAGGTACTTAGGGACACACACAGACAGTAATCTATCCTTTGGCCACCATGTGTCAGTAGTGAGGAAATCATTCTATGTTGCGCAACTTATAAACAAAGGTATGGCATCTAGGTCCAAGGAAATCATTGTTCCACTGGATTTGGCATTCATCAGACCTGTCATTGAGTACAATTCCCCCTTCAGTATGTACCTAACTAGGCATGTCCAACAAATGGAATTTCCACAGAGGTTCCTCACTAAAACAATACAGGGCATAAGTAAAATGTCCTATGCAGACCACCTCAAAGCCCTATCTCTGTATTCTGTCTCCTACAGGCTATTGAGGGGAGATCTATGCCTGCAATACAGGGCATTGTTAAAGCCTAATCTGATGGACCTCCTGCACATCCATAAAACAAACAGCACCAGAATGACCCATTCAAAAGACTTAAACCTTGCCTGTGATATAAATAGGACCTGCTGGAGAGACAGGTATGTATCCCAGAGACTGCCCCATCTCTGAAACAGGCTGTCCACTAGAGGAGAGAATATATCAACATTTATATGACATTGACAGGACAAATGTGAAAATACCTTGTTTAAACATGTTAAAGTAAATGTCACACATTTTTTAAGTTTTCTGCACTTGACAGCATAAAGGACACAGCTTGGGGGGGGGGGCTTGGAAAGATATATTGGAATGGAAAGAACTAAGATGGCAACTTAAGTTTGACTCTGTGAATGGCTATGAGTTAAAATGACATGGTTTCCATAGGAAGTGTGTTGCTCCTTAAATCATCTTTATTTTTGTAATTATGTTTTGTGCTTTTATGGACACTTATTATGGAAACAACTGTTTTGTTATATTGACAGGCTAGAAGGGCATTAATGCCAATGATTAACCTATGTGTATTATGCATGTATTTCAAGACAGTGGAGTTTTGACACAGCTGTGCTTCAGTATTTGCTTTAGCATCCTCATGTCTCTTAAGACAAGCCTATAAAATGTTGGGTACTCTAGCAAATACTGTTAAGACTGCTGCAGTACTTCTGCTTGAAATAAAATAATAACAGCTGAGGAGTGTGATGATAGGAGGTACTGCCAGCCATGCCAGGAGAGGTAGAGCAGTGGATGTGTAAGATATGCCAGCTCAGCTAGCTGGAATTTTGTAAAGCATCATATGTCATTTGTATATCAAACTGATTTGTACAGATGCTTGCATTGGAAATGTATTTGTAAAGCTGCTTGTGTTAAAATGTAGCAGTGTGCCCTGATGGAAAGCAAAGAAATGTACATGCATTATTGTAACTTTTTAAATCTATATATTGTAACAGGGGATATTGGAAGAGAAGAGGTTAATCTCAGTCCAGCCAACTTTAAAATATATCCAAAATTAAATTACTTTATGGGTTAAAGCCATAAAGATGTTACCCCACATTTTGAATAGAGCCAGAGCCGCAATGTCTGTCCTAGAGAATAGTTTGTAGCTCCTATAGGAAGACTGGAATGGTTTTATTGTTTTATGACTTCCACTGATGGTCTAGTGTGTATTGTAGCACATAGGCACTAAACCCTGGTAACTTCTAGTGATGGGGGGTAGTGCAGGAAACATGTCAGATGATCATATGTGTATGATGTTATTCTGTAAGCCAGAAATAATACTTAGATATTAGTAGGAGATTGCTTTCAGTATTCTGTATTCTGTCATGGATCTGACAAGGACCCTCACCCACATCATCTTGCCTTGCTCTATTCAGTAAGCAGGAACAGTAATTCTTTAGATTAGTCAGGAATAGTTAAGTATTGTTTTTCTATAATTGTGTGAATCTTTCCAGCTGTAATATTTTTTAATATTTCCTGTGATTGAAACGCTGGTGTTTACTGTAAATAGATATTTAGTATTTTCTTTTTTATTATTATTTATTATTAAATATATACATAACTTTCCATTTTGGCTGGTCCTTTTTCAGAAAATATTTAAGCTTTGAGAGTATTTGCATATATTTATTTGGTGATAACTGTTGCCACTCTTGAAGCCTGGCTGTTTGGTCAACATTACCATTTGTATTGATATTAAGTTTACACAGTATAATTGGATACACTTTCAAGAGCCTTATAGTAACTGACCGGTGGCAGTGAATCTATAGTCTGGGCAAAGTTAGTAGAGTGGGAAATCTGTGACAGCTTTTCCCAGGTGTGTGTGTGTTTGTGAAAATTAAATCTCAAAGAGAGAGAGTGTGTGTGTGTGTGTGTGTGTGTGTGTGTGTGTGTGTGTGTGTGTGTGTGTGTGTGTGTGTGTGTGTGTGTGTGTGTGTGTGTGAGACAGCTACTTGGAGCAGGGACACAAAGCACTGGTTTCACAGAGAGGGTGCTGGAGGACTTGGCTTGGACACTTGATTGAGGACATAACTCTGCAGCTCTGCCAGTGGGGGACCTGGGGAGAGACAGAGAGAAACCCAGACCCTGGGGTGCATGTGTTCCCTGTGTGGTCTTAAGGGAAATTGTGCTTGATGCAGAGAGGTCTTCATCTGGAAATACAAGTGTATCTATTTATATTCCAAGTGAACATCCCTCTCCAGTGTCAGTGGATTCAGGCTCCTTCATTACTAGCCCAGAGTGAGAACGTCACAAGGACCACTCGCCTTAACAGCAGATCACTAATAAAAGAGACTTAATGTAATAAGGGAATATCTCCACCTTCTCCTAATTAACCTGGACAAGGCCATCGATTTATATGCACAGTCTGGGTTCTGTCTGATGTGTCTAACAGCAATGTTCACCTTCTGGTGTTAGTACATATTTTATAGAATTTACATTCTCATTGGCCACAATCACACCTTGTTCTTAAAATAAGTTTCTCTGACTGAAGCACTTCCTTGGTTATTTAGTGGCACCTGTCCCCCCTCTTCATAACAGAGATACTAAAAAATGCTATCATATAGTTATATTCAAATAAGCAATATAAGGAAGATGCCAACGTTTCAGAAGCTTGGGACAGACAACATGTTGTGCATTGCGATACTCCATAGTGCTGGGAGGTTAGTGACTATGAAAGACATCTTTGAATGGTACAATAAGCCAGTGTTTTAATGATTGCTGCAACACTGCCTTTATTTGCATATTTATCATTTATTGAATTATCACTTGTGTCATAGGCTTACATTTATATAAAGGAAAACAAACCATATTAGCAGTTCACATTTATAAACATTATATAGTGCATACTTTGGTTCTATACAATATAATCAATCCAGCATTACATAAATTGGTCAATTCCTGCCTTTATGTTAAACCTCATTCCTCATCCAAAACATTTTTCTGTATGTATTGTTGCCACAATTTGCATTTTTTCTGTGTAATTTCTCCTACCCTTTTCTAAAGATCTGACTTCCTGTTCTTTTATCTCTTTTGCAATATTCACTACTTCAAGTACAGTTGGTTTAGACTTTGATTTCCATTTTCTAGCTGTTTTTTGGCAGCCACCAGAATTAAATTTAATAAAGGTCTTACTATGTCTAGACAGTTTAGATCCTGTGTGTAAGCTCAAAAAATAATTTCCTTAGTTACACTCATTTGCTCACCCAGTATTCCCAACAGAGGACTTTGTATGGAATTTTTAAAGTCTGCCAATGCATTAGACTCTGAAAGCACATGCTCCCAGATACCTTTTTCTTCCTCATCACATCTCCAAGATTTGCAATCTATCTGAGGAAAACTTCTTTGGAGTCAGTTTGGGGTATAAAAGTTCCTATGCAAAAACGTCCAAGCAAAAAACCTAAATCTTCTAGACTTTGTTGCATATTTGGGAGCCATACATATGTCTCTCCATTGTTTCCTTATGAATTGCTTATCTAATCTGGCTTCCCAATCTCTTCTGACCTCCTCTGATTGATTCCTATAGGCATTATACAATATTTTATATGTCCTACTAATTATTCCATTTTTAACAGCAGCTTATTTTCTAGATTCAACTAAAAACACAACCAGTGCAGGTCTTTCACTTCGGAATCCCTTTATCCATTTATCTTTGCCTATACTCTGTGTAAGATCAGATATCATTTAAATGTGCAATGTCCAGAAATGCAGCCATATTAAAGCAGGCCTTCACTGTGTGCATACAGTTTCAGCACTTTCAATCAGTGAAAATAACCTTGAGTCAAGAATACTGACTGAATAGTGCAGTGGTGCAGTGATAGCATTGTCAACTCACACCAAGAAGTACTCTGGTTCGATTGTCGGCTGGAGTGCCTTCTGTGTGGAGTCTGCATTTCCTCCCTGCATTCATGCAGGTTTCCTCTGGGTGCTCCATTTTCCTCCCACTTTACAAAGACATGCATCTGGAGCATTTCTCCCTGGGCCTCCCCTGAAAATTGGCTTTGTTCCAAATCAGACTTGCATGGTAAACAAATGTAAAATAAATAAATAAATACTGATAAGAACAGAATGTGCAGTACATTGAGAATAAACCGATCTTACAAGGCTTTTGAACCAAGACTAAAGAGGCATGTAGACATTTACAGGGTTTTGGTATTATTAGAAAATACTTCAGACACAGTCAGTTAAGTTATTTTGGACTGATATGCAGAAAGTCATTGCAGTACAGACATTGCAGTATGAGTACAGAAGTCAGATCAAACATCCAGCATTCCAAAATATTACTTATACTATTCAGGAGGAAAGGAATATGAAGATTATGCAGACTGTTTCAGTTTATCAGCACTGTTATTGGAGACTTATTGGAGACAGTATTTGGATATTTTTAACCAAACTACAACATTTGCAGACTTTACTGTAAAAGGTACAAGAAGACTTGGCACATAAGAAAAGACTGGCACCTGTTCAGCACAGTTTGGGTAGTTTGAGACATTCATTCCAGTCTCTTCTAGTGAAATCCAGCTCATACCAGTATTCTACAGTCATATCAATTCTTGCACTCTGCTATCAATCCATGATATGGAAGACAGTCTCTAGAATGCAGTCCAAATTACTTTTTTGTCTCCTCCCATTCTGTTACCTTTCCCACTCAAATTACTTGTTTGCTATACCTTGGTTCCCTTGCCAGCTTCCTCCAATAAAATCCAGCCCCCTCATGCCAATTCCCTGTATCCCTAATTACAGTAATCCCTTTTAGCAGAATCTGCTTTCTCCATTTATATGTTGATTTAGTTCCTAGTATACTTTCTGCTACTTTATGAATATAATTTTCTGAACGACTGTTATTCTCCTTAAGAATCTGCATGCAAAATCCCACTCTCTCCTTATTTCTTGAATCCCCCCCCAACTTCATCATCATCCCTTTCCACTTTGAATAGATGTTTTTCTGCTTATGTTATGCATAAGAGTCTTAACTGTGTAGTTGTAATATATCCCTACAAATCAGGTAATCTTAAACCACTTTGTTCTATTGGAAGAATCAACTTATCCCACGTGACTCTTGCCCTCTTCCCCTCCCAGATAAAATTCTTCAACTCTTTATTAATTACTATCCACAACTTTTCTTCTCGATGACAAAAGCCTAGCTGGCCTGTGCATTAAACTAGAGAGACTAAAAATATTTTACTGTTTGTATCTGCTATCTATATCCATTGTCAAGAGCTTCCAATCTCTCAGTTTTTGTAATATCTTTTATTATCTTTTGATTAGTCTCTTCCCACATATTCTTGGCTGCAATAAAATAATCCTTTTTAACCCATCCTCCTAAATACTTCATTTTATCATGTCCCCATAAATATGGGTATTGCTGAAGCAATTCGTGCGGAGGTTCATAGCTTAAAGCCATAGCCTTTGTTTTATTTTCATTAATTTTATACCTCCCAAAATTGAAATTGACTCAAAATATTCCACAACACTGAGATGTCCTTTTGTAGTTTTATCATTTACAAATAATATTATCTGAAAATATAGCCAATATTTCTAGATTACCTTACTAATTATAACGTTGCATTTCTGAGTCCCTTATTTTCTTTGCCAGTGGTTCTAAATATAATTTGCCTCCTATTCCTCATATATCCTCCAAATTAACCTTATCATTGTATCAGGGAATTCAAATGCTTCCATTGCTCTACTCATAAATTCCCAGCTTACTCTGTCAAATGTTTTCTCTGCATTAAGACCCACCAACAGCAGTGGTATTTTCTTACATTCTGTTTTCCTGTGAATCATCATTATTCTGTTAATATCATCAAATGTTTGCCTCCCCTCCACAAAAGCACATTGATTCATAGCTATTAATTTTGGCAACACCTTTGCAATTCTTATAGCCATTATAGACATAAATACTTTATAATCATGGGTTAAAATTGAAATAAGCCTACACGAAGCTGGATCCAATGGGTCTTTACCATATTAGGTATTATAACCACCACAGCTTTCTTCCACGATGCTGGTGCTTCCACTCCTTTTAAAATACTCTTAAAACATTCCAGATATTTTTCACTGTCTTCACTTCTAGCATCCACATTTCCACAAGAATACTGCCTATCCCTGGTGACTTTCTTGTAGATTGGTTCTACATCACTATTTTTATCTCATCTCCTTTATCTTAACTGTTAATTGTTGAGCCTCATCTACCTATAACCCTGACATATTTACATCTTCCATAAATATTTTCATTTGTGCTTTTTCTTGATTTCACCATTTCTCTGCATTATACAAATGTTCATAAAATTTCTGAAATGTCTCTACTACGTCTATAGGATCTCTGGTTATTTTTCTTGTTATAGGCTCCCTAAGTTTGGCAACAATCCTTTCTACTTTCTTTTGCTTATGTCATTGTGCTAAAAGTTTTTGTGCTCTGAAGTTATCAAGAAGCAGTTGCTTTGCAGCAATTGTTCTAATCTCATGCATGTTATCCAGGAACTCCCTTATCTTCTCTTTAGCACTCTGCAGTTGTGGCTTTTGTTCTGTGAGATTCTCCTTATTCTACAGCACCTCTAAATAATTTTTGTTACTTCTTAACCATATTTCTTTTTATTTTATTTCTACCTTTTTTAATCTCCACTTTCATTTCATCCCACTCATTAGCTATAACATCTGAAGTACTTTCTGTCTTCCCTAATAATTCCTGATTAATTTTCACTACCCATTACTTAAATTCCAATCTTTTTGGCAGGGAGGTGGGGAAGCATGTATCTAATGTTAATTCATTACCCTGCATTTGTATCTTAGTTATTATTGGTGTATGATCTCAAATAGTTATTAGATGTGTGCAAATGCTTTCAATGAAATGCACAAGCTCCTGTGAAATATAATTTCTATCTAAGCTAGCCCAGTTATTGAACCTTGTATGTAAGTTCTCTATGAGTTCCTACGTCTGATTTCATATCCTCCATGCCAAATATTTTAATAAATTTCTTTAGACATTTACCCTCTTTTCTTATATTTTCCCTTTTAGTTCCCCAGATACATCCTCATTGCAAATCAAATTTCAGTCCCCAACTAAAAATAACATTACCTGCTGAAAGCTGCCCATTTCTCCCAAATTTCTTTTAGGCTCCATAATAGAAGTTTTTAGTGGAATATAAATGCATGCCAGTGTAATCCTCATCCCTTGCCAGTAGCCCCTTGTGCTCACAAATATATGATTATTATGTTGTTTCCTTTACTGTCAGTATTGGATCTCCTACAGCAATTAATATAAGTACACCTCTTTTTTTTTGTCACTGATATTCTGATGAATATCCATTCTGAAATCCTTTCTTTATCAAATTCACATGCACATGCTCAGTTCTTTCCAAATATGTCTCCTATGGCATTGCTATTTACTTTTTCTTTACTTTTTATCTATATCTTTGAGATCATTCACATTCCAATATAATATGAAAAGTGTTGCCATTATAATAACATGTCATTATTCACACCTAATATATATATGACAGCTTTTTAAAAATGTCTGTTTACAGCTTTTGTGATGTATGCACCCAATAATGTTTGGCAGGTTGAGCCTTTATATATTTTTTCTTATAGGAGGTTACTAGGCTATTGGCCCTGAGGCCCTTATAAGCCTAGCCAAGAGTTTAGTAGAAAGTAATTAATGTTTTTTTTATTCCCCTCCCAGATGGGAAAAACAGATTGAATATTTTCATAAAATACTAACTTTTAGCCTTAAAGAAACCAATGCTTTGGCTTTTATTAAGTGCCCTATAATCAACTTACCTCCATGAAAATGTAAGCAAAAACAAAATGTAGTCCTCAGCTATAGCTTCTAAACACCAGTGTGAATGTTTATTGCTAATGGAAAAAATTTAATTACATTCATTTTTCTCTTATTTACTTGTTTCCACTTAATACTTGTTATTAGATTAATCCAAGGGTCTTAATCCAGACATTCATCCATGCAAAAGTAAAAAAAAAAAAAATATATATATATATATATATATATATATATATTTATATATATATATATATATATATATATATATATATTTATATATATATATATATATACACATATATATATCAGCTCTACGTTTATCATTTATGTACTTTTCCACACCATTCCCCACCTCAACAGCCCAAGATTGCAGCCTTTTAAATGAAATATGCTTTTGTCTAGCCCTTTTTCTTTTTTTTTTCCATTTTAATGCCTGTGACAATGTGGATGTATTGCCAGCTATGCCAGGAGACGTAGGGATGTGGATGTGTAACATATGTCAGCAGAGCTAACCTGAATTTTGTAAAAAAGTATTTGTCATTCGAATATCAAACTGGTTTCAACAGATGCTTGTGTTGAATGTATTTGTAAAGCTGCTTTTGTTAAAAATGTACCTACAGTGTTCCCTTTTGGATAGAAAAATAAATAAATATGAATTATTGTCACTGCTTAAACATGTTTTAACAGAGGATACTGGAAGAGAAGAGGTTAATCTCAAACTTTGAAAGTAGTTTGAAATATATTACCTGGCTTAGGCCATAAATATTGTATCTTGCAGTTTTCAGTGCAGCCAGAGATAAGTCTGTACTAGGAAGCTTCCTGCATTGTCTTTGGAGTAAACTAATTGCTACCCTGGAAGGGTGGAGGTTTAAAATTGTTTTATGACATCCAGGAGCTGCAGCAGATCTTAGCAAGGCATTTGTGCTAAATCCTGACAGCTTCTAGCCAAAGGGATAAGCATGGAAACCAGAAGTCAGATGACTAGATGTATGCGATGTCATTCTATAATCCATCAATAAAAATTATATTTTAATACTATGTGAAACTGAAGTTTCAGAGCAGTCTGGTTTTGTAATTTGACAAGGAAGGACCCCTCAACTACTTCATCTTGCCTTGCTCTCATCAGTAACCAGGGAATAATAATTCTTTAGATCAGTCAGGAAAATATAGTGAGATTAGTTAAGTATTGTTTTTCTGTCACTGTGTGAACCTGTCCACCTGTGTTATGTTTAATATTTTCTGTGATTGAAACTCTGGTGCTTACTGTAAATAGATATTTAGTATTTTCATGTTCTTTTCATATTTATTATTAAATATATTTAAACTGTTCATTGTGGCTGATCTTTTAATCTCTGAGATTACTTATATATATTTGCTGACAGCTCTGGCTGCTCCTGAAAGCCTTGCTGTTGGTCAAACTACCATTTGTATTAATATTAATTTCACTCATTATAATTTGGTACCCTTGCAAAAACCTTAGAGTAGCTGGTTTTGGATTGTCTGGTAGCAGTAACTACCCTATAGTCTGGGCAGAAGGGTTCATAGCTAGTAAATCTGTGCCAGCCTTTCCCGTGTGTGTGTGTGTATGTGTGTGTGTGTGTGTGTGTGTGTGTGTGTGTGTGTGTGTGTGTGTGTGTGTGTCTGTATGTGTGTGCAAATCAAATCTCAGAGAATGTGTGTGTCAGCTGCTTGGAGCAAAGACACAAAACACTGATTTCACAGAGTGGACTTGGCTTGGATACTTGCCTGAGGACTCAACCCTACAGCTATGCCAGTCTTATTGGGGATCTGGTGACAGAAAGAAACCAGCCCTGAACTTAGTGTGTTCCTTGTGTGCTCTTAAGGGAAACTGTGCTTGATACAGACAGTTTCTTTTGGAAATACTGGGTGTATCCATTTTTGTTCCAAGTGATCGTCCCTCACCAGTGTCAGTGGTGAGGCTTTAGGCTCCTTGATTACTAGAAAGAAACAAAAGTATCTGTTTACTTTAGTATCTTTATCACATATAACAATAGCTAAAATGCTTTCTTATAAAGCATGGAATTTATATCATGAAAAGTTTTAGTCTCTTCCCACATATTCTTGGCTGCAATAAAATAATCCTTTTTAACCCATCCTCCTAAATACTTCATTTTATCATGTCCCCATAAATATGGGTATTGCTGAAACAATTAGATGCGGAGGTTCATAGCTTAAAGCCATAGACTTTGTTTTATTTTCATTAATTTTATACCTCCCAAAATTGAAATTGACTCAAAATATTCCACAACACTGAGATGTCCTTTTGTAGTTTTATCATTTACAAATAATATTATCTGAAAATATAGCCAATATTTCTAGATTACCTTACTAATTATAACGTTGCATTTCTGAGTCCCTTATTTTCTTTGCCAGTGGTTCTAAATATAATTTGCCTCCTATTCCTCATATATCCTCCAAATTAACCTTATCATTGTATCAGGGAATTCAAATGCTTCCATTGCTCTACTCATAAATTCCCAGCTTACTCTGTCAAATGTTTTCTCTGCATTAAGACCCACCAACAGCAGTGGTATTTTCTTACATTCCGTTTTCCTGTGAATCATCATTATTCTGTTAATATCATCAAATGTTTGCCTCCCCTCCACAAAAGCACATTGATTCATAGCTATTAATTTTGGCAACACCTTTGCAATTCTTTTAGCCATTATAGACATAAATACTTTATAATCATGGGTTAAAATTGAAATAAGCCTATACGAAGCTGGATCCAATGGGTCTTTACCATATTAGGTATTATAACCACCACAGCTTTCTTCCACGATGCTGGTGCTTCCACTCCTTTTAAAATACTCTTAAAACATTCCAGATATTTTTCACTGTCTTCACTTCTAACATCCACATTTCCACAAGAATACTGCCTATCCCTGGTGACTTTCTTGTAGATTGGTTCTACATCACTATTTTTATCTCATCTCCTTTATCTTAACTGTTAATTGTTGAGCCTCATCTACCTATAACCCTGACATATTTACATCTTCCATAAATATTTTCATTTGTGCTTTTTCTTGATTTCACCATTTCTCTGCATTATACAAATGTTCATAAAATTTCTGAAATGTCTCTAATACGTCTATAGGATCTCTGGTTATTTTTCTTGTTATAGGCTCCCTAAGTTTGGCAACAATCCTTTCTACTTTCTTTTGCTTATGTCATTGTGCTAAAAGTTTTTGTGCTCTGAAGTTATCAAGAAGCAGTTGCTTTGCAGCAATTGTTCTAATCTCATGCATGTTATCCAGGAACTCCCTTATCTTCTCTTTAGCACTCTGCAGTTGTGGCTTTTGTTCTGTGAGATTCTCCTTATTCTACAGCACCTCTAAATAATTTTTGTTACTTCTTAACCATATTTCTTTTTATTTTATTTCTACCTTTTTTAAACTGCACTTTCATTTCATCCCACTCATTAGCTATAACATCTGAAGTACTTTCTGTCTTCCCTAATAATTCCTGATTAATTTTCACTACCCATTACTTAAATTCCAATCTTTTTGGCAGGGAGGTGGGGAAGCATGTATCTAATGTTAATTCATTACCCTGCATTTGTATCTTAGTTATTATTGGTGTATGATCTCAAATGGTTATTAGATGTGTGCAAATGCTTTCAATTAAATGCACAAGCTCCTGTGAAATATAATTTCTATCTAAGCTAGCCCAGTTATTGAACCTTGGGGAATAGTATGTAAGTTCTCCATGAGTTCCTACGTCTGATTTCATATCCTCCATGCCAAATATTTTAATAAATTTCTTTAGACATTTACCCTCTTTTCTTATATTTTCCCTTTTAGTTCCCCAGATACATCCTCGTTGCAAATCAAATTTCAGTCCCCAACTAAAAATAACATTACCTGCTGAAAGCTGCCCATTTCTCCCAAATTTCTTTTAGGCTCCATAATAGAAGTTTTTAGTGGAATATAAATACATGCCAGTGTAATCCTCATCCCTTGCCAGTAGCCCCTTGTGCTCACAAATATATGATTATTATGTTGTTTCCTTTACTGTCAGTATTGGATCTCCTACAGCAATTAATATAAGTACGCCTCTTTTTTTTGTCACTGATATTCTGATGAATATCCATTCTGAAATCCTTTCTTTATCAAATTCACATGCACATGCTCAGTTCTTTCCAAATATGTCTCCTATGGCATTGCTATTTACTTTTTCTTTACTTTTTATCTATAGCTTTCAGATCATTCACATTCCAATATAATATGAAAACTGTTGCCATTATAATAACATGTCATTATTCACACCTAATATATATATGACAGCTTTTTAAAAATGTCTGTTTACAGCTTTTGTGATGTATGCACCCAATAATGTTTGGCAGGTTGAGCCTTTATATATTTTTTCTTATAGGAGGTTACTAGGCTATTGGCCCTGAGGCCCTTATAAGCCTAGCCAAGAGTTTAGTAGAAAGTAATTAATGTTTTTTTATTCCCCTCCCAGATGGGAAAAACAGATTGAATATTTTCAGAAAATACTTTTTAGCCTTAAAGAAACCAATGCTTTGGCTTTTATTAAGTGCCCTATAATCAACTTACCTCCATGAAAATGTAAGCAAAAACAAAATGTAGTCCTCAGCTATAGCTTCTAAACACCAGTGTGAATGTTTATTGCTAATGGAAAAAAATTAATTACATTCATTTTTCTCTTATTTACTTGTTTCCACTTAATACTTGTTATTAGATTAATCCAAGGGTCTTAATCCAGACATTCATCCATGCAAAAGTAATATATATATATATATATATATATATATATATATATATATATATATATGTATATATATATATATATATATATATATATATATATATATATATATATATATACATATATATATCAGCTCTACGTTTATCATTTATGTACTTTTCCACACCATTCCCTACCTCAACAGCCCAAGATTGCAGCCTTTTAAATGAAACATGCTTTTGTCTAGCCCTTTTTCTCTTTTTTTTTCCATTTTAATGCCTGTGACAATGTGGATGTATTGCCAGCTATTCCAGGAGACATAGGGCAGTGGATGTGTAACATATGTCAGCAGAGCTAACCTGAATTTTGTAAAAAAGTATTTGTCATTCAAATATCAAACTGGTTTCAACAGATGCTTGTGTTGAATGTATTTGTAAAGCTGCTTTTGTTAAAAATGTACCTACAGTGTTCCCTTTTGGATAGAAAAATAAATAAATATGAATTATTGTCACTGCTTAAACATGTTTTAACAGAGGATACTGGAAGAGAAGAGGTTAATCTCAAACTTTGAAAGTAGTTTGAAATATATTACCTGGCTTAGGCCATAAATATTGTATCTTGCAGTTTTCAGTGCAGCCAGAGATAAGTCTGTACTAGGAAGCTTCCTGCATTGTCTTTGGAGTAAACTAATTGCTACCCTGGAAGGGTGGAGGTTTAAAATTGTTTTATGACATCCAGGAGCTGCAGCAGATCTTAGCAAGGCATTTGTGCTAAATCCTGACAGCTTCTAGCCAAAGGGATAAGCATGGAAACCAGAAGTCAGATGACTAGATGTATGCGATGTCATTCTATAATCCATCAATAAAAATTATATTTTAATACTATGTGAAACTGAAGTTTCAGAGCAGTCTGGTTTTGTAATTTGACAAGGAAGGACCCCTCACCTACTTCATCTTGCCTTGCTCTCATCAGTAACCAGGGAATAATAATTCTTTAGATCAGTCAGGAAAATATAGTGAGATTAGTTAAGTATTGTTTTTCTGTCACTGTGTGAACCTGTCCACCTGTGTTATGTTTAATATTTTCTCTGATTGAAACTCTGGTGCTTACTGTAAATAGATATTTAGTATTTTCATGTTCTTTTCATATTTATTATTAAATATATTTAAACTGTTCATTGTGGCTGATCTTTTAATCTCTGAGATTACTTATATATATTTGCTGACAGCTCTGGCTGCTCCTGAAAGCCTTGCTGTTGGTCAAACTACCATTTGTATTAATATTAATTTCACTCATTATAATTTGGTACCCTTGCAAAAACCTTAGAGTAGCTGGTTTTGGATTGTCTGGTAGCAGTAACTACCCTATAGTCTGGGCAGAAGGGTTCATAGCTAGTAAATCTGTGCCAGCCTTTCCCGTGTGTGTGTGTGTGTGTGTGTGTGTGTGTGTGTGTGTGTGTGTGTGTGTGTGTGTGTGTGTGTGTCTGTATGTGTGTGCAAATCAAATCTCAGCGAATGTGTGTGTCAGCTGCTTGGAGCAAAGACACAAAACACTGATTTCACAGAGTGGACTTGGCTTGGATACTTGCCTGAGGACTCAACCCTACAGCTATGCCAGTCTTATTGGGGATCTGGTGACAGAAAGAAACCAGCCCCTGAACTTAGTGTGTTCCTTGTGTGCTCTTAAGGGAAACTGTGCTTGATACAGACAGTTTCTTTTGGAAATACTGGGTGTATCCATTTTTGTTCCAAGTGATCGTCCCTCACCAGTGTCAGTGGTGAGGCTTTAGGCTCCTTGATTACTAGAAAGAAACAAAAGTATCTGTTTACTTTAGTATCTTTATCACATATAACAATAGCTAAAATGCTTTCTTATAAAGCATGGAATTTATATCATGAAAAGTTTTATTGAAATACTGTTAAGAACAGAATTTTTTTACTTATAGTTACCCCTTTCCTTCCTCTTCCCCTCCCCAAACATTAATTCACAAGGTAAAGCAAATACTTTTTGGTTCCCGATAAGTTTAACAGTGTCAATAAAAGTCCATTCTTTCTACTTTTTGTTGTATAGTCATATTTCAAAAATATGATTTATGTATTATAATCTCACATTTTTTCACTAATTTCCATGTTGCTGGTCTTATTCCTAATCATCTCTGTCATGTTACACATGCTAGTGTACTTGCTGTTCAGCTAAGAAATTGCCTTTTTTGTATTTTGTCCTAGCTGTTCTTCTGTAGCCTAGCGCTGTTAGGTAACTCCACCCTTCTCCCCCATTTTCTTCACTTGTGTGTTAGACTCCATTGCAGCCACATGTCTCATGCTGGAGTGTATCAAAGTCTCATTATTTGACCTGTTTGGAATGATTTCTTGTATGAAGATCTGCACAGTTTGGAAATTAAACTATTTAACAGTCTCCACAGTGTCATTTTGATTGAGTCACTGTCTGCTAACATTATCTGTGGTGGTGAGTAAACTTCTCAATATATTTTGCTACAGATTGGGAGATTACACTTGCTATACACAGTCATGGGAGGCAGAACAGTCAAATAATGTATTGAGCACTTTGCAATATTCAGTGGGGTGCTGCACATGGACTTGGAAAGTGCAACTTAAGAATACGTTTGCACCCTGTTGAAGAATGTATTTGTAAAGCTGCCTATGTTAAAAGTGTACCTACAGTGTGCCCTATTGGACAGAAAAAGACATATATATAAATTATTGTAACTGTTTAAGCATATATGTTTTAACAGAGGATACTGGAAGTGAAGAGGTTAATCTCAAACTTTGAAAGTAGTTTGAAATTAAATTACCTGGCTTAGACCATAAATATTGTATCTTGCAGTTTTCAGTGCAGCCAGAGATAAAAAGTCTGTACTAGGAAGCTTTCTGCATTGTCTTTGGGGTGGACTAATTGCTACCCTGGAGGTTTGGAATTGTTTTATGACATCCAGGAGTTGCAGCAGATCTTAGCAAGGCATATGTGATAAATCCTGACAGCTTCTAGCCAAGGGGGGTAAGCATGGGAACGAAAAGTCAGATGACCAGATGTATGTGATGTCATTCTATAATCCAGCACTAAAAATTATATTTTAATACTAGGTGAAACTAAAGTTTCAGAGCAGTCTGTTTTTGTAACTTAACAAGGAAGGAACCCTCACCTACTTCATCTTGCCTTGCTCTAGTAAGTAACTACAGAATAATAATTCTTTAGATCAGTCTGGAAAATATAGTGAGATTAGTTAAGTATTGTTTTTTTGTCACTGTGTGAACCTGTCCACTTGTGCTATTTTTAATATTTTCTGTGATTGAAACTCTGGTGCTTACTGTAAATAGATATTTAATATCTTCATGTTCTTTTCATATTTATTATTAAATATTTTAAACTTGTCTTTGTGGCTGGTCTTTTAGAGACTATTTTAATCTCTGAGATTACTTATATATATATGATGACAGCTCTGGCTGCTCCTGAAAGCCTTGCTGTTGGTCAAACTACCATTTGCATTAATATTAATTTCACTCATTATAACTTGGTACCCTTGCAAAAACCTTACAGTAGCTGGTTTTGGACTGTCTGCTAGCAGTAACTACCCTATAGTCTGGACAGAAGGGTTCATAGCTAGTAAATCTGTGCCAGCTTTTCCCAGGTGTGTGTGTATGTGTGTGTGTGTGTGTGTGTGTGTGTGTGTGCGCAAATCAAATCTCAAACAGTGTGTATGTCAGTTGCTTGGAGTAGGTACACAAAGCACTGGTTTCGCAGAGAGGACTTGGCTTGGATACTTGCCTGAGGACTCAACCCTACAGCTTTGCCAGTCTTACTGGGGATCTGGAGGGACAGAAAAACTAGGCCCTGGACTGAATGTGTTCCCTGTGTGTTTTTAAGGAAAATTGTGCTTAATACAGACAGCTGCTATTGGAAATACTGGGTATATCCAGTTTTGTTCCAAGTGATTGTCCCTCACCACTGGCAGTGGTGAGGATTCAGGCTCCTTGATTACTAGAAAAAAAAGAAACTATCTGTTTACTTGATTATCTTTATCACATACAGCAATAGCTAAATGCCTTATTATAAAGCATGGAATTTATATCATGAAAACTTTTATTGAAATACTAATAAAAAAAGAGTCCAAGTAGCCACTACAACCAAAACAAAATGAATCCAAAAGGCTACTAGCGGAATCACAAAGACCCTGGAGACGTGAATAAATTCCACACTTTTAATAAAGGTTTAGCGCTTTCATCTAGTACAACTAGACTTCATCAGAACAGCAATTAAATAAAATAACACCATTTAAATAGTAATAAGTACATATCAACACCAATGAGATACACGTATTTAATCCCAGCCCATTTTCTATGTCATCACTTCCTCAGAAAAGGGAACTGGTTTGAAAAAATATATACATGCACAATGCAATGAAAACACCTTAAAAGCATTAAAAGTTAAAAAATTAAAGAATTAAAAACTTGAAAAGACCCTCCAGTACATGAAACCAAATCCTTTATAAATAACATGGAAATTGAATTGTTATAGTAAACATTATTGAAAATATACAAATGAATTCATATTTTGCACCATTAAAATTAATATGTATACCTATTATTAACAAAAAACTGGAATAGAACAATTCCCATCCCTATCAAACACATATCCTAGCTTCTAGGAGGGGCTTGATAGATATGCTGTCAATAATGCCAGGCTTTACTGTGGCATTTAAAGTTATTTGCCACTTTACCTCTCTCTCACTTAATAATACCGTCAGGTTTCCACCCCTAGGATTAAGATATAATACATCTAGTATAGCAAATCTGAAGGTTTGGCATCCTGGACTATCCCTAACATGTCTATATAAAGCATTATTGACATCACCCTTTCTAATAGCATACAAATGGTCGTATATCCTATTTTTCAAATGCCGACCAGTTTTTCCTACATAAAATGCTGGACAGTTATCACATAAAGCGAAATAAATGACATTCTTGGTTTGACAATTTCCTTTCATAAAATAAATCCTATTCTTACTCTGATTTTTAACTTGTATGGTAGGTTCTTCCAGAATAGCAAAACAATAATGGCATCTCCCACATTTTACAGTTCCTGTCCTTTTATGCTGATTATGTGTAACTCTTGTATATAATTTGTTTTTCAAATTCTGTCCAATCTTATTTACAAATTTAGGGTGTTTTCCTACATGCTCATATATCACCGAATCACTTTTTAACATACTCCAATTCTGGAAAATAACATTTTTAACTGCAGATGTATGTGTATTATAGGGTACAACAAAAGCCCTATTAATTCTTTACTTGTATGAGCAGAGTCTGTGTGTATTTCATTCAGTGTTCCATGCCCTAATAGGGGTTTATATGTCTTCCCCCATTCATTTGAAACATATATAACCACATCATCCACCATCTTACTAGGATATCCTCTGTCTTTAAACATAGTACCTATGAATTTCATTTGTCGTACCATGTCCGAATAATCCGAGGTCATGCGGGCCGCCCTGATACGCTGTCCTGTAACTATATTTTTCTTCAAATGATAAGGATGACAACTGCTGTACTGCAAATATGAATTGCTAAACGTGGCCTTTCTAAAAATCTGAGATTTGAAACCACAGGGGGTATGCGTAATGAGTGTGTCTAAATAAGGAAGCTCCCTTGTACTGATATTATATGTAAATCGCAGAAATGTGCTAGTTGTATGCAAATAATTAACAAATTCCTGCACATTTTCCACGTTGCCATCCCAAATCATAAAGACGTCATCCAAAAATCTAAAGTAACCTTTAATATGCTGCATCCATACACTCTTGAATACAAATTCATTCTCCCAATCTAAAAGAACTAGATTAGCATATATAGGAGCACTGGCGGCACCCATCGCCACTCCCTTGTTCTGTATGTAATACTCTCCCTCAAAATAAATGAAGTTGTAATCTAGTACAATACTCATAAATTCACTAATGAGTTGAATCTTTTCCCAGTTTAGCTGTGTATAGTTCCTTATACAATTTACAAACCTCTCCATACCTTCCTCTCTAGGGATACAAGAAAATAAATTCACCACATCAATAGTGACTAAAACCAACTCGTTCTTCCACATGGATGGTGTTAATCTACTGAGAAAATTCCAAGAATCTTTTATAATATGTGCAACATTCTGATAAATAGGTTTTAACCAATTATCCACAACTTTTCTAAAAGGGAAGGTTTTTGACTTACTGCCCGATATAATGGGTCTGTATGGGGGGTGCATTATATCCTTATGGATTTTTGGAATACCCATAATAGTGGCCAATGTAGGATGCTCTACTTTCAAGAATCTGTACAAGTTGTTATCAATTCTATCTTCTATTAATAATTCCTCCAATAAAGCATCAATACGTTGATAGGCTATATTAACCTCATTGATAGATGAAACTTTGTATGTAACAGTATCTTGTAGGATGTTATGAATGGCATTTAGATAGTCATTTGTATCCACAATAACCACACCCCCTCCCTTATCGGGTTGTAAGATTTTTATATCCTTATTAGTGTTTAAGTCACGTAATACATCCTGTTCTTGTTTACTAAAATTAAATCTTACTCCAGACCGTTTTTGTCTGTCAAGTTCATACAATTCATCTATGACCACTTTTTCAAAGCTGGCCAATAAAGGATGTAAAGGAGGGTTGAATGTGCTGTTTTTTCTCAACTGCCCTTCCTGTCTCTTAATATTTGTATCCTTGAAGTAAATGCCTAAATTTAGCTTCTGAACAAATAGCTTAAATTCTACTATGCTATCCACAACATTAAATTTTTGGTTTGGGGCAAATTTTATTCCTTTTCCAAACAAATCAAAATGAACATCTTGTATCTCCAAGGATGTATAATTATAAATATAAAAGTCTCCCCTTCCATATTGTATTGCATTATACTTAATGTCAGAATGGTCTGAAAGGGTTACCTTTGATTCCTGTTGTATCTGTGTTGTGTGTGATAAGGAGTCCACCGTCCCCCTTTTTTCTTCCCTACATGTTCCCATTCTGTTTCTTCGCCTAAAAAAGTTTGTAAATCTCCATTTGAGCCCCACCCATCCCTCTCAGAAAATATGCGTTTTCTAAACGGAGCTTGTTTAGTTTCATTTACCTTTTCCCAATGATAAACTTTACCTTCCTTATATTGCTGCATATCCCTACGTAACTTTGCACATTTCCTGTAAAAAATCTTATTATTATTGTTTTTAACATATTGGTATTGTTTATCATACAATTCATGCCACTCATTAAACAATAAATCTTGTGTGATACGAACATTCAAATCATCAACTTCTTTCATAAGCTTACACACTTTACCATCATTACATTTAAGAATAAATTTCATAAAGGTAATGCCAAAGTTATCGAACATTTCATTACATTCCTGTAAAATTTCACTAGACATGTCTACCCCCATAGGTTTTTTAAAAAACCTAAGCCCCATGGGCACAGTTTGTAAAGATATGCATTGATTTAAATATGCATTTTCAGTTTGTATACTTTTAATAACATTTAGTTTTTTACCAAATAAATTAATCATATCCTTGAATGTTCCATCATTAAATCCACTATTATTCACATTATTTACTGCATTATTATTTCAAAAATCAAAATCATGAACTTCGGAAAGAAATGTCTCTAGGCCACAGCATTTATATTCAGTCCCACCCCTCCGGGGTTTATCAGATGTTAAAACGCAATTGGGTTTAGAAACACAATTAGTTTTTGAAGCAGTACCTTTAATGCCATTGTGAGCAACAACAGAATATGTACGCTTCGATACCATTCTTTTAGGTATCACCCCCAATGTACTTCTCCTGTCCTCCGTATGGTTACCGTTGTCCAGGGTTTCAATACTGTCCTGTTCTTGTTGGTCGGTAACAATACAATGAGAGGTCCCAAGATTATGATTCGAAGCACCACCAAAGTCTCCTTGCTCATGCAAAGTATCTGGCAACACCTCATTGCCAGAGAGATTACGTAGGTGGGCGGAGCCCACTCTATCTCCACGCTGAAGCGAAATAGGTTGACTAAACAAATCAATCAATCTGGTGACTTCTCCTTTGAGGATGGTCATTTCAGACTGACGTTTACGGACCTCTTCTCTTCGAATTGGTGAAAAAATGGAGGGTAGTTCATCCAGCGAATTCATGCTGAGGCAACTAATAAAAAAAGAGTCCAAGTAGCCACTACAACCAAAACAAAATGAATCCAAAAGGCTACTAGTGGAATCACAAAGACGCTGGAGACGTGAATAAATTCCACACTTTTAATAAAGGTTTAGCGCTTTCATCTAGTACAGCTAGACTTCATCAGAACAGCAATTAAATAAAATAACACCATTTAAATAGTAATAAGTACATATCAACACCAATGAGATACACGTATTTAATCCCAGCCCATTTTCTATGTCATCACTTCCTCGGAAAAGGGAACTGGTTTGAAAAAATATATACATGCACAACGCAATGAAAACACCTTAAAAACATTAAAAGTTAAAAAATTAAAGAATTAAAAACTTGAAAAAGACCCTCCAGTACATGAAACCAAATCCTTTATAAATAACATGGAAACTGAATTGTTATAGTAAACATTATTGAAAATATACAAATGAATTCACATTTTGCACCATTAAAATTAATATGTATACCTATTATTAACAAAAAACTGGAATAGAACAATTCCCATCCCTATCAAACACATATCCTAGTTTCTAGGATGGGCTTGATAGATATGCTGTCATTAATGCCATTGATGTGGTGAATTTATTTTCTTGTATCCCTAGAGAGGAAGGTATGGAGAGGTTTGTAAATTGTATAAGGAACTATACACAGCTAAACTGGGAAAAGATTCAACTCATTAGTGAATTTATGAGTATTGTACTAGATTACAACTTCATTTATTTTGAGGGAGAGTATTACATACAGAACAAGGGAGTGGCGATGGGTGCCGCAAGTGCTCCTATATATGCTAATCTAGTTCTTTTAGATTGGGAGAATGAATTTGTATTCAAGAGTGTATGGATGCAGCATATTAAAGGTTACTTTAGATTTTTGGATGACATCTTTATGATTTGGGATGGCAACATGGAAAATGTGCAGGAATTTGTTAATTATTTGCATACAACTAGCACATTTCTGCGATTTACATATAATATCAATACAAGGGAGCTTCCTTATTTAGACACACTCATTACGCATACCCCCTGTGGTTTCGAATCTCAGATTTTTAGAAAGGCCACGTTTAGCAATTCATATTTGCAGTACAGCAGTTGTCATCTTTATCATTTGAAGAAAAATATAGTTAAAGGACAGTGTATCAGGGCGGCCCGCATGACCTCGGATTATTCGGACATGGTACGACAAATGAAATTCATAGGTACTATGTTTAAAGACAGAGGATATCCTAGTAAGATGGTGATGATGTGGTTATATATGTTTCAAATGAATGAGGGAAGACATATAAACCCCTATTAGGGCATGGAACACTGAATGAAATACACATAGACTCTGCTCATACAAGTAAAGAATTTAATAGGGCTTTTGTTGTACCCTACAATACACATACATCTGCAGTTTAAAATGTTATTTTCCAGAATTGGAGTATGTTAAAAAGTGATTCGGTGATATATGAGCATGTAGGAAACACCCTAAATTTGTAAATAAGATTGGACAGAATTTGAAAAACAAATTATATACAAGAGTTACACATAATCAGCATAAAAGGACAGGAACTGTAAAATGTGGGAGATGCCATTATTGTTTTGCTATTCTGGAAGAACCTACCATACAAGTTAAAAATCAGAGTAAGAATAGGATTTATTTTATGAAAGGAAATTGTCAAACCAAGAATGTCATTTATTTCGCTTTATGTGATAACTGTCCAGCATTTTATGTAGGAAAAACTGGTCGGCATTTGAAAAATAGGATATACGACCATTTGTATGCTATTAGAAAGGGTGATGTCAATAATGCTTTATATAGACATGTTAGGGATAGTCCATGATGCCAAACCTTCAGATTTGCTATACTAGATGTATTATATCTTAATCCTAGGGGTGGAAACCTGAAGGTATTATTAAGTGAGAGAGAGGTAAAGTGGCAAATAACTTTAAATGCCACAGTAAAGCCTGGCATTAATGACAGCATATCTATCAAGCCCATCCTAGAAGCTAGGATATGTGTTTGATAGGGATGGGAATTGTTCTATTCCAGTTTTTTGTTAATAATAGGTATACATATTAATTTTAATGGTGCAAAATATGAATTCATTTGTATATTTTCAATAATGTTTACTATAACAATTCAATTTCCATGTTATTTATAAAGGATTTGGTTTCATGTACTGGAGGGTCTTTTTCAAGTTTTTAATTCTTTAATTTTTTAACTTTTAATGTTTTTAAGGTGTTTTCATTGCGTTGTGCATGTATATATTTTTTCAAACCAGTTCCCTTTTCTGAGGAAGTGATGACATACAAAATGGGCTGGGATTAAATACATGTATCTCATTGGTGTTGATATGTACTTATTACTATTTAAATGGTGTTATTTTATTTAATTGTTGTTCTGATGAAGTCTAGTTGTACTAGATGAAAGCGCTAAACCTTTATTAAAAGTGTGGAATTTATTCACATCTCCAGCGTCTTTGTGATTCCGCTAGTAGCCTTTTGGATTCATTTCATTTTTTATTGAAATACTGTTAAGAACAGAAATTGTTTTACTTGCAGTTACCCCTTCCTTCCTCTTTCCCTACCCAAACAATAATACATAAGTTAAAGCAAATACTTTTCGGTTCCCCATAAGTTTAACAAAGTTGATAAAAGTCCGTTCTTTCTACTTTTTGTTGTATATTTCAAAAATATGATTTATGTATTATAATCTCACATTTATTCACTAATTTCCATGTTGCTTGTCTTATTCCTAATTATCTCTGTCATGTTACACATGCTAGTGTACTTGTTCAGCTAAGAAATTGTCTTTTTTGTATTTTGTCCTAACTGTTCTCCTGTAGCCTAGCTCTATTAGCTAACTCCACACTTTTCCCCCATTTTCTTCAGTTGTGTGTTTCCAATGTGACTCCATTGCAGCCGGGTCTATATTATATCCGCGAACGCTTAAGCGAATGCTGATTGATCAAACTTATTTTCGCAAAACTGCAAAATATCGAAGCAGCAGAAACTCGATTTTTTTTCCTAGGGAAAGAATTTGGTTGTCTGTTTCTGTTGCTTCGGTATTTTCAGTGTTATGGTGGAAAGTTACCGGTCGGATTTAGGTAAGTGTGCGATTGTGTGGATGTGAGTGTTAGGGTGATTTAGGTGAGTTAGGGTTAGGGCTCGGGTTAGGTGTGTCCGCGATTGAGTGGACATGAGGGTTAGGGCGGATTTAAGTGAGTTAGGGTTAGGGAGTGGGCGAGGTGAGTGTGCGATAGTGACGGACCTTAGGGTTAGGGTTTGGGTTACGGTAAGTGGGTAGTTAGTGGTGTGTGCATAGTTTAGTGTAGGGTTAGGTATCAGATTTTAGGTGCATGTGTGTGGATTTCTGTTTGTTTGGTGTGCTTGTGTTGTGTGTATGTGTTTTGGATCAGCGATTTTTTTCTCTGGGAAAAAAATCACTGATCTGACAGTTCGAGATTGTAAGCTTTCGGTTAAGTTAGGTCGATCAATCAGCGTTCACTTTTTTAAGAGTTTGATGATATAATATAGACCCTTGCAGCCATATGTCTATTGTGGAATGTGTCACAGCATCATTAGTTGAACTATTTGGAATGATTTCTTGTATTAAGATCTGCACAGTTTGGAAATTAAACTATTTAACAGTCTCCACAAGTGTCATTTCAGTTGAGTCACTGTCTGTGGTGGTGAGTAAACTTCGCAATATATCTTGCTACAGATTGGGAGATTACACTTGCTATGCACAGCCAGGGGAGGCAGAACAGTCAAATAATGTATTGAGCACTTTGCAATATTCAGTGGGGTGCTGTAGATGGACTTGGAAAGTGCAACTTAAGAATAAGTTTGTATCCTGTACCTATACAGTTCTTTGTTGCATAAAGAGCTTGATTAATCATAAGTTACAAAGTGTGGATATGTTTGGCAGATTATGGAAGTTTCAGAACAGTCCCAGAGCACAGGGCAGCTATTGAAAGATTTTCTAATGCTTTAAGTTTAGAGACTAGGCCATTTTCCTAAGGATTTGTTTGCTCACTTCGGCCTGTACATGCCGACAAGATACTCTATGCACAGCATACTTCTTTGGTGAGCCAGCAATTCAGCAGTGATTGTTTGCAAGGATTGTGTTTTATATATATGAGAAAGCCTAAAGCTGACAACACCGATACCTGACACCACAATACCAACAATGCAGAAAACTGACAAGTCACAATCCCAACAAACCATAACCCCGACAAAACACAACACCAGCATATGAAGACATCGGCAGTCACTCCAGAATCACAACACAGCAACTAACTAAAAAAAAAAAAGAAAATTAACTTACTTTCACGAAGCTAGATGGGGAGCTCCACCCCCCTGCACCCCGCCCCATGGGGGGCTCTGCCAGCCACACACCCTCATCAAAGCCCATGCTGATGTAGAAGCTGTTAAGATTCAGGCAGCTTTCACAGAAAGGAAGGCTCAGTTAGAGGCAGAAGCTGCCCACAGAGAAGCTGAAGCTGCACACAGAGAAGCAGAAAGAGAGGCTGAAGCTGCCCACAAAGAGGCAGAAGCTGCACACAAAAAGGCAGAAAGAGAGGCAGAAGCTGTACACAGGGAAGCAGAAAGGCAGGCTGAAGGTATCTGCAAAAGGGCTGAAATAGAGGCCTTAGGAAAACAATATGAACATGCCACAGCTCTAGAGCAAGCTGCTAGTGGGAGTGACAGATACAGCATAGTTCCAGTGGACACAGAGAGTTATCTTAAATGCACCACATGTGCCTTTGCAAAGACCTTCTCAAAACTGTCCTCAGACAGTTTAATGGCAGACCTGAAAACTACAGAGGCTGGAAATCCACCTTTAAGTCTGCAGTTGGTGATCTGGACATTAGAGCTACCGAAGAACTAGATTTGCTCATCAGGTAGCTTGGTGCCAGCTGCTCCGAATGTATTAAGCATCTCAAGGCAGTTCATATTGCTAACCCAGCTGTGGGTATTAATGCTGCCTGGCACAGACTGGAACGTAGCTTTGGCAGCCCTGAAGTCATTGAGGATGCTTTATTCAGGTGACTGCAAAGTTTCCCAAAGATATCTGGCAAGGGCAATCTAAAGTTTCAAGAGCTTAGTGACCTTCTTTCTGAAGTTCAGCTAGCCAAGGAAGACACACACCTTCCAGGCCTCAATTAATTAATCAGTCTTCATCTCCCAGCTCCAGAGTATGATTCAGTTCCAAGGTATTCCAGATTCTTCTAGTCAACTTGTGGTTTTCTTTGTCTCTCAAGCAGTTTCTTTTGGAAAATGTTTCACTGGCGAAGTCTCTCCATGTGCTTTATTATCAGAAGAATGAAAGCAGAGTTCTGTTCTGCTTTATGGCTCACTTTTTGTTGGATGAACATTTGTATTCCTCCTTAGCCTGTTCTGTATCAAAAATTACTTTGGTAATTTTAGAAAAAATATTCTGAAGACAGCTGGAAACAGTAGCTTGAATCTCAAACCCGCCTCTCAAAATCTCCTGATTGCTAGGATAAATTTGTTTCTCTTCTGCTTGATATACAGTGAATAATCATTTTCTACAAACACTCTACTGTCTGCAGCTTTTAATACTTTGCCCTTTTGTCACAGTTTTATCAGGTTCAACTCTTTCTGCTGGTAGGATTGCATCTTTAGTAATACAGGTTTCTCATGGCCAGGTTTGGAGCATGCCCACGATATAACCTTTCATTTAACAGGTCCTGCTGGAATATCAGTCCATTTGCTTATTTCTGCTATCATAAAATGAATACAGTCTGTCATTCTAGTTTCTCTGGTACAGCAGAAAATCTCAGATTTTCCCTATATGCTCTGTCCTCTGATTCTACCTTTTTTGAAACATCTCTTCTTGAGCAGTCTCATAGTCAGCCTGCCTTTCCTTCATACCAGCCTCTGATTTTGCAGTTTTATCAGCTCATCTGAATATCTGTTTAAAATGTATTTTATTTTTTCAAGACTTTTGTTATTTGAGTTGATATACTCCTTTAGTGTTTTGTTTATTTTAATCAGCTCTGACCACATTTGATTTATTTTTTCCTCTTTTTTTCTGGAAGCCATGTCTTACACCAAAGCTTAAGCTTGAGCAGCATTTTGCTGAATAGCTGCAGAATTCTTCCCAGTCAATATTTTCTCTTCACCTTTTCTAGTTGATTTTTTTTCAGTCTCTCGTGGTTTCTTCTTTGCTGGCATCCAGGCAATGTGCTTATTACAGTAAGCAAATATATTAAAAGTGATAGAGTTCCTGGCCCTTGTCATTCACTTTTATTTTCACACACAGAGAGCTGAAGTTAAGATGTTGATCAGTGTGCAACTGTCTCAGAAATCTTGCAGATTTACTACTGAGCATAGTGTCTTACTCAGCTCTGTTTTCCTCCAGAGTGAATCCACACAAGTCAATGCCTCTATCTAAATTTTTGAAGACTTAGCTAAACAGGATTTTCTGCATCCAGCTTCCTGAGCTTCAGGCCCCAAAGGTTGCAAGTAAGAGGCACAGACCCCAAAGATCACCAAGAAGTCTTCAATAATCAGATGTCAGCACTTCATCTGACTTCCCCCTTGTCACCCAGTAAACTACATGAATAACCATCTTGTCCTATCAGATCCCATGTCTAGAGTTTTTCATATATTTGAGAATTGAGTCTATATTTCCCCAGGTTTCACAAAGAAATCACTCAGCCATTCAATATATTTCAATGATTCCATTCTGCAATACAGTGGCAAATGTTATAGTAGCTGGATTTTCTTCCTGAACTAAGAAAGCTGAAGAGATCATGGCCTTGATTAATTATACTAGCAAGCTAGGCACGGCCACAATTCATTGATTCAGTTCACTGATTACATGACTCAGTGGGCATGACAACTAAAACAGCAGCTTCAGTCATTTACCTAAGGCATGAGCTGTGATTGGTTCTCTGCTTTGCCATGGTCTGAAACCTTGGAGAGAAAGATCATAAGTGCTTCTTTTTCCACTCACTCAATCTTATTTAATTGACCTTTGAAAGACTTGTGTAAGAACGATATTCCAGGACATTTTACCTCTTTTCAGACCAACACAGTTATCCAGTTACTTCTCTCTCCCTCTTCTTTCTAGGAAGAACAGAAATCTCAGGGTGAATCTTTACCCGTCTCAACATATATACTAGGCTTAAGGAATCCCATCATAAATGATAATAATAGCTGTTCTTGGGTCAGTGCTTCCCCCCCAGTCAACAAATCTGAATAAATAAATAAAATAACAAGTAAAAGCCAGCTTTGTGTTATATTTGCCAGACACTGTATGCCTTTTGCTGCTTGTAATATCATTGTTTTTTTTTGTACATTGTAAATATTTACTTGCATCTTTTCACAGAAACAGTGATCTTACTTTGCTCCATTAAAATAATATGGTGAATTTCTTCCTTTGGCATGTTTGCTGACAAGATACAAACTTATAAAACTTTCAAAGAGTGACCATATCCTTATCTGATTTAGGGCTCATTTGATGAGTTTCTCCTCCGAATTCTGTTGTTACATACTGTCTTGTGTTAAAACTATGCTGTCTAGTGATGTTGTCTTGCACTATCTGAGATCATGGCACACAGTCCTATCTTCCTAATGATGACAGACATTCTTTCAGTTATTTCTTACTTAATTTAGTTTGACAAAATGGATGCATTGCACAAGAACAATTCTTACACTATGTATATAGCAATTACAATTTCTTGAAAGCTCATTATTCTTATCCTCCCCAACGTTTCATGGCATGAGTCTTATCTCACACTAAATTTTACTTGACATCCATTTCTTTTTAAGTGGATTATATTTTTTTGGATTCCTGATGCCTTCACTCATCAGCTTGTAACTCATCGTGACTCGTTCAGTACAGCTCTTATCACTGTCTTACTTCAGAATGGAATTTTAGAAGGTTCATTGATCAAGTTTGGCTTCATAATACTGATTAAACATTGCTTGCTCATTTAATACATTTGTCCCCTATGCTTATGGCCTAGTTACAATTTTATTTACTAGTTTTGACTGTTCTGTTGGTCTAGTAGTGGATTTACACTCACACAAGGAATCTCTTCAGTTTCTAAGTTCTACAGAGTACAACCTTTACTTGTAGACTCTATTATCTGGACTTCACACTGGACTTCACACTTAGGTATAGCATCTTTATTTCTAGTCTCTTTTCTTTAGCCTCCACCCTTAGTGCTATTTTATTGTTAGAGATACTGTCCATATGTCAGGGCTCAGAGTACAGATAAGGTTGTGTGACAAATTCATTGTAATAGGTCTGTGAGGTAGATTAAGCTGTATGGTAAGGACTCCCTCACACCATTCCCTTTTTGGATTCTACTTTGAATATCATATTGGGTGACTTTAACTACCCAAACATAGACTGGGAACATTACTCAAGCCCCAACACCCTAGCCCAAAGGTTCCTTGAGTTCATAAACTCAAATGCTATGGAACAACTAGTCACCATTCCCACAAGAGGAGAAAATATACTAGACCTGATCATCACAAACATGGGGACAAAATGCTCCACACCGGAAGTATATCCCTCATTGGTGAGATCAGACCATAAATTAATCTCACTGGAGATCCACATCCCGCCCCCACCCCCAGCAAAAAAGACCACAGTGAAGAACTTCTCAAAAGCAAACTTCACACTTCTTAAGACTGGAGTGGTATCCTTCAAGGCCCCTGAGCCAGTGGAAACCACAACCCACGCTGCTGAAACCCTTACAAATGCCTTCTACGAGCATCTCCAGGAATGTATGGATCAAGCAATCCCTAATAAAATCAAGACCCTTTCCACCAAAGGCAGGCACCCGGTCTAGTGGACCCCAGCCATAAACAAACTCTACAACAAGAGGAGAAAGCTACTACATGACAGAGCAAAATCCCTAAAAGGGAAGGCATCTCTGATCAATACTAGCAAAAAACTACGATCACTCATAAAATCATCCAAGGCCAACTTTGAGAGAAAAATCGCTAATGACACAAAAGACAATCATAAGGCCTTCTTTAGCTATGTTAGAAACCTGGGTGGAAACTCCCAGATATGCTCGGAATTAGTCCAAATTGATAAAAAAATCACTGAACCCACAGACATTGCCAACATACTGGCAGACAGGTTCAGTACAAATTTCTCCCCTCCCTCCCCCCCAAAAGGAGAAATATCTATCCCACTAAAGTCTAGCCTCCCAAACATCTCAGATGCCCAGGTGAGAGCTGCTCTCTCTAAAGCAAAAAACACAGCATCAATGGGACCGGACGGTGTCCCCGGCTGTGTGCTACACGAACTCAATGAGGAACTAAACCCACACATAAGGCTGCTGTTTAATCTTAGCCTTACTACAGGATAATGCACCAAAGAATGGCATACGGCAACTGTGGTCCCACTCCACAAAGGCGGTGCTTCTACGGACCCTGGAAATTACCGCCCCATAAGCTTGACGAGCCTTGTCTGCAAAGCTATGGAGAGGATCATAATGGAACTCATAAATAAAGACATTGGGGACCTACAGACACTGGATCCTACCCAATTTGGCTTTGTCAAGGGCAGATCCTGCCTCTTGAACTTGGTCGACTTTTTGAAACAGTCACTAAGGCCATTGATGAGGGTAAGGCAGTTCACACAGCCTACCTTGACCTAGCAAAAGCGTTCAACACAATACCCCACTCGGGCATCATAGAAAAGCTCACCAGCTTAGATGTAAACCCATATGTCACAAGATGGGTTGCAAACTGGCTCAAGGACAGAACACACAGGGTTAGAGTTGCTGGTGCCATGTCAGACTCTAAGCCGGTCACGAGCGGTTTCCCACAGGGCTCAGTCCTGGGCCCCTCTTGTTCGGCATTTATTTTTCTGAAGTGCAGGCAAACATAGGGGGATTGTGGCTGACAAAATTTGCAGATGACTGCAAACTGGGCACCTTAATTGACACTCCATCAGACACAGACATCCTCCAGAGAGGTCTCATAGAAATGGATAACTGGTGCCAGAGCCATGGCCTTAAGCTAAATGCCAAAAATGTATAGTCATACCCTTTGGGAAAAACAAGGTAACCCCTAATTACCACATAGGTGGTAATCCATTAAACATGGAAGAAGTTATCAGGGACCTGGGGACCCAAGTTGACAGTAACCTCTCTTTGACACTCACATTGCCAAAGTGGTTAGGAAGACCTTCTACATTGCCCACCTGATCATGAAGGGATTCACATCCAGATCAGGAGAGGTCATTGTACCCCTGTACTCTTCACTTATCAGACCAATGATTGAGTACAACGCCCCACTCGGAATGTACCTTACCCGACACCTGCAGCAGTTGGAAAGACCCCAAAAGTTCCTCACCAAAAGGATAAAGGGGCTCAAACATATGTCATACGATGCCCGACTGAAGAAACTCCAGCTCTATTCAGTCGCATACCATCTGCTCAGAGGTGATCTGTGCTTGACATACAAGGCCTTGTCCAACCCGGAATTAATGGACATGCTCCACCTCAAAAAATCCAAATCCACCAGAGCCACGAGAGCAAGAGACTTAAACCTCAACATGGATATAAATAGGACGTGCTGGAGGGACAGATTCATCACCCAGAGACTCCCTACACTATGGAACAGAATCCCAGTCCATGTGAGGCAGAGCCCCTCACTGACTCTGTTCAAGAGAAATCTTGACGAGTGGATGGGAGATCATAGGTTTACCCCGGGAATCATCTCTGTATCACTGCTGGACAGAGGCACAGCAAACTAATGGGTATAGTATTCTCATCCTAAGGGGTGGTGAAAGCCACACACACTCTGGCTAGGCTTATAAATGCCCTAGGGCAGATAGCCTATTATGAACCTATGAACCTATGAACCTATATTTCACAGTTTTATGCCTACATTACTGCTTGGTTTACATAGGTTTCTATTGTCTTCTTCTGCATCCTGCACAATAAATAGCAATATATTTACAAATGCTCTTAAGTGAGTTCATTTGCTCTCCTTAAAAAATAATTTCCTATGTTTCCACACTGTTATCCAGTTTTATGGTGAATTTGTATTTCATTTTGTCAAGAACTGATTATGATCCCTGCCTATCATTTATGTATACTAAGCACTCCCAGTACAATACCAGCAAAAGAATACATCAGGATGGTAGCAAAGAGACTGCCATTGAAAACTTGACATAACACTAGGCTTCACAAAGTGAAAAATTCCATATAGCAAGGCTTACTGCCTAAGATTATTTTTGACTGACAAATCAAATCTTGTGGAGAGTACCTGTAGCAAATGTATTTCTTAAACAGGAGGTTGTGTCTTCTAGTAAGGTTATGAATCATAATAAAACAATCAAAACTGGATCATTTTCCATTATTCATCATGCACCATCAAATTTCTGGCTACTTTCCCTGAAGAAATGTCTAAGTTAACCTATTTTATTTATCTATTTACTTGTTTGTTTCCTTCCTTGATTTTAGCCAGGCTGATCATTGTAAACTTGTGCTCTGTTTTCCAAACAGTACTGAAGTGTTAGTTACACAGAGTAGAGGAAATTTAAACAGCACTCTAGATAAAGCCCAGTACATCCTGTAGGAAGAATTCCTCAATGATAAACAAAATGAGGGATGTTATGATAAAGCCTACTGTGATTAGCTCCTGGTACCTATGCCTATATTCCTTATGGATGGGGAAATCTATAAGATACTCAATGCACAGGCACAAATCTGTGCCATCCTCTTGCCCCTAGGGGCCATATATTGGGTAAAATCAGGTTACATTGGCTAGACTTGTAAGGGCTCTTAAGCCATTACCCTAGTAATCTCCTATCAACCTATGAAATAATAACAGGGAAAATGCAATGGTGTGAATGTTTTTCTTTGGATGTTACAGAGTTTAAAGATTCAAAAAAAGTTAAACAAGGCAGACTGAGGTGAGAGAGAATATAGTAGATATGTTGGTGACAATGTAATTGTAAAAAGGGTATTTTTTCGTTATCGGGGCAACACTTTCAACAAGATCCTTCAGCTGAAATCCAGTGCCTTAACACGTCTGTTAACCAGATATGTGTAAAAATGATTTGTGCTAAAAATATATATTTTTAAATAAGTTAATTTTTAAGGTTTACCACACAGCTGGTTAGCAGATGTGTTAAGATACTTCATTTCAGCTGACCGATCACGTTGAAAGTGTTGCCCCGATAAGTAACAAACAGAGAAATGAAAAAAGAAAAGTAAATGCAACATGTCTGGTTACCGTAAGTTTTTTTTTTTTGTTACTAGTGTCCCAATGTCATTATATTTGTCGTACAAGAAATTAAAAGTAACTATGTACCTGTAAAGTGTCTTAGTGTAAATCCCCTGCCTGCAGTACACAACTCATGAGCTGATTGGCATTCATAGACAACACCTCCGTGTTCAAAAGTGGATGACATTCATAATTTTTAAAATGTGGTATGCATTCTTTCTTTAAGTTTGGAGTAACTTTACATTACAATTTTACTTTAATTTCCCCTATACTATAATTATTACGTAGATGATAAATTGTCACTTGAACTTCCTAACAATGCTCAATTCCATTGTCAGGGAAACCCTTTGAAATGTGCAGCTGCTACTTAAAAAAACACTTTACTACAAATCAGCTGTTTGTATAATTCCAGTGGCATCTTCGCAGGAAAAAGATGCCAAATAAGTGGACTGAAATCATTTCTGTGGTTGTCGATTTTCAAAGGCTTACAGTAGTACAAATAATGAATAAACCTATTACTTCTCAGGTTTTCTTATACTGGGGCAACACTTTAGACGTGGTTGCTAAGGCCCGAATGCTGTATATTTTCCTGTCTTTCAGGAGTCACTGTAAACATGTGCTAAATGGACAATATTTAGAGAAGAAGAAGCTTACATTTTATACACACATGTTGACATTAACACCTAGAAGACATGAAAATATACTACATGTGGAGCTCAGAGACTGCATTTAAAGTGTTGCTCCGATAACTGAAAAGTACTGAAAAAAGCTATGACTGCTTTAGTGGAAGATGTATTAAGTCCGACTGCTACACTGCCATAATCTAGGTGGAAGCAGATAGAAGGTCAGCAGATTCCAGATGTAGATTGTAAGGAATCTACCACAGTAGATGTGAAAAGAGAGATACTGTCAGGCACTTATACTGAAGGTGGCCTAGCTAGAGGTGAGAAACAGCAAAAATGTGTGAGTAAACAGGTAAGAAATGCTACTCAGAGTGTTTTTTGCTGAGGTTACATGTGTGGCTAAGAAATCATTAGAAAAGATAAGTGCTGTGTAACTGTACTACAGTTTGGGCAGGAAACCCTTTCCAGCATGTATTTTGTTTTGCAACAAATGTCCAAGGAAATGAAATTTAATGTCATGGCTATATCTGTACTAATTCACATTGGAGAACAGCTATATTAAATTTTTTTTAGGAATAGTACAACTTATTGAATTAGTTTGGGATAAATATTTATTTATTTATTTATTTATTGACATTTGTTGACCAGGAAAGTCCACTGGGTCAGAAACCCATTTTCAGTGAAGGCCCGGAGAGAAAAGCGCCAAGAGTGATTACAAGACATGTCAGATTATATGAGCAAGTATATACAGAGTGTACAAAAAAAAAACATCAAAGTTACAAATTGTACATCAAGGATCTGTTGCAAGTACAAGTAAACATCAAACATATCAACAGTTATTTACAGAAGATTTTAAAGGTAGTTACAATGTAGAAATTATAAGTATGTACAGGCAGTGTGTCAAGAACATTCATATCTTCTCTTTTTGTAAATACTTTAGTCAATAAGCTGCTATAAGAGCAGATTAATGTAGCATGTAGACTATTAAAATCTAAAGCTACAGCAACAGGAAAAAGACAAACTTAGGGACAGTAACATAGATGGGTGAACTAATGGATATTATATGATAGTGAAAAGTGACAAAGCTAGTGACCTATGTAATGCGGTTTGGGCCAGTGGTTACAGGAACATATTTGATTATTGAGGTAATGAAATTTTAGTGCAGTTTTGTATGCTTTTAAGGAGTCTGTTTAAGTAATGGAAGAAGGCAATGCATTCCAAGCTTTGGCAATGATGAAGGAATAAAGGCTTTGTCCTGTGCATTTGTCGGGTTTAGATATGCTTAGGAGCTGTTTGCTTGAGGACCTAAGACTACATGTAGGTGTGTATGTGTGTAAGATGGTCTGAAGAGAGGGGCAAAGGTTGGGGTTGTATAGTAGTGTGTGGGTGAGTCTTAGCTGGGAGTATTGTAGATAGTGGGAGAAGTCAAGCCAGTTTATACTTTTTAAGGAAGGCAATGATGGGTCCGGGTTGGTATGTTGCAGACAAACTTTGCTATTTTATAGTAGCATGACTGTAATTTGTTTTTGAGAGTTGTATGCAGTATATTAGTAAAAATGGGGCTACCATAAAGAAGGGTGGGGAGGAGAAGAGAGTTTGCCAGTTTTAACTTGATGGGTGTGTTCATAAAATGTCTATGCCTATATAGCTTACCAGGTTTGAAATGGGTTTTCTTGATTGCATTATGAATGTGATTATCAAAGGAGAGTTTGTTGTCAATTGTGATGCCCAGAAGTTTTGATGATTTTACTTATTCTATTTCAGTATTGTTTTGTGAGAAAAATTTGAAGTCCAGATTTAAAGGTTTGGATGAAAATATTAAAAGCTTTGCTTTTTTTGGGTTGAGTAGAAGTTGGGCATCATTTAGCCAGGATTCAATAGAAGTAAAGGCTTTTTGGGTTAGATATTGAAGATCTGGCAGGTTGTTGGCAGAGGAGATTATCTTAGAATCGTCTGCATATTGGAGAAGAGTGCTAAGATGGGATGTTTTATGGAAGTTATTGATGAAAATGTTAAATAGTACTGGCCCAAATATGGACTCCTGGGGAACTCCTGTTTTGTTCAAGAGATATTCGGATTGCTTGTTTTGCCATTTGACAGATTGTTTCCTGTCCAAAAGATAGTTGGAATACCAAGCCAGTGAGTGTCAGGAGCAATTTAAGGACTTGAGTTGTAGTAGTAGTTTAGGGCGTGATACTGTATCAAAAGCCTTAGATAGATGCAGTAAGATAACAGAAAAAACTGAGACTTCCATGGGGTGTTTTTACTGTAACTCCCATTATGAAACCCTTGCTCAGGAATGTAATTTTGCTTCTAAGAAAAGAAGGAATTTCTGTGAAAAGTGCCATAATAATAGTTTACTGAAAAGTGTTGGTGTGGTAACAGCTACCTTGTCAGATTAGAGATGAGAGGAATGTAGATGGAGTTTTGTGACCTTTACCAAAGGTAATCAGTTTGGGTATGGATTGAGGTATTTTATTATTGTTGTTGTTATTATTATTATTATTATTGTTGTTATTGTTATTATTGTTTTACTCTGTTTCTGCCTGGGTGCTGTCATAAATGTGGCAGCATGTAACAATGCAACACCTAGTTGGAACTGTTAAGCACCTAAGTGCAATTATCGTTTGCAGTTTGGTCACATTGAAGAAAAATGTTTAAACATCTCAATGTGCTGTGTGCCTACAAAATGGTCATAAATATAAAGATTGTTCCAAGAGAAAGCAGGTATCAGTAGAAAGGGAAACAATGCAATGTGTGTGTGTGTGTGTGTGTGTGTGTGTGTGTGTGTGGTCGGGATGTTTAGAGAGTTAAATACTATGGAGCCTAGGAGCTTAAATACTATGGAGCCTAGGAGCTAGTGTATCAGAAGATGGATAAAAACTTCTAAACAAGTTTATAAGGCAAGGCATTGAAGAGAAAGAAGTAAAAACTGTTAAAATGTTTGAAATGATGTAGTGATGAATTGACACTGTGGAATCAAGAGTAGAAGAAAAATATATAGCTAAAAAATAGTGAGATTATATGGAAAAGATATTTTAAAATTAAATCTCTTAAAATAAATGTTTTTGTTAAAGTTAACAGTGTTTAAAGTAGACAGAGGTTGCATGCAGTCTTGGGGACTCTAGTGAAGATAGAAAGTGGCTGTTCTTTCTACAGAATGTCTGTATTGACTCTGCTTTAATTAAAAGAAGTAAAAACTTTTCAAAAGGTGGACATTTGGTGAGTGCAGCTAGAACTTGTCAGAGAAGTATGAAAAACAAAAAAAAAGGAGTACTTGTTTAACAGGGAAATTGAAATGGAAATGCAATGAATGTGTCATTACTTATTTTCCTTAAGAATGGACATAAGCCATTAGTGAAAAAGTTAGAAATCAACTGAATTCATGAATATCACCTGTAGCTCTTGAGTTGGGCGTTTTGGCACAGGCTGTTTAATTCACTGCTTTCAATTTACAGGAATAAAGGCACAAGAAGTACAACATTGAACAAAGGAGCAGTTTTATTTGGATAAGGAAGGGATTATAGAAGGGTAAGTGTGGATACAAACATATAGGTAAAACCTTGATAGTATAAATAATAGTCACTGCTGTTTTAACAGATTATAGGTTTCATCAAATGAGGCATGTTTTTAAGAAATCATGGGCCTGAAAATATGTTGCGGTAGTGCAGAGACTCTGCTGGGTCTGTACACTTGTCAATTGTAGTTTATTAAGATAGGGATATTGTTAATGATAGTGAATGTCAAGGCATGTAAACTTCCTTAAGAAATAGAAAGGTGTGTATCTTTGTAGATAATGTCTTATGTTGGATAAAAGCAAAGATAATATGTATCTACCAATCAAACATGTACATCAAATGTAGATTGTCATAGACCTGTACATTATTTAGACAAAAATAGGGTATGGAAGCTTAGATCATGTAAAGTTGCAGAATGTAACTTAGTAAGGCTAGTTGAAATAGAAGTATTAGGAATAATGTTTAGTCAAAAAAATCCCGATGCATACAGTTAGGAAACGCAATTAAAGTAGGATAAGATATGGTGAAAAATATACTAAAGCATTATTTCACTAATATAAAATTAGTAGATGGATTTGTTTCCTTTAATTGTTCACATAAGTGGAACATTGTTTTCTTAACCTTAGAAATAAATTTGAAGGGGCTAGATTTTGGGGATAGTCAGCTTAACCATGTAAGCGGCAAATGACCCATTTTTCTCTGTGCAAGATGACCTTGAATTTCCTGAATCACTAGAAGAGATGATAGATAATTTTGTGTCATAAAATGTATGATGGTTGTCTGAGTCTAATAGAATAATAGTGGTAGACATGACTATCTAAAAACAGGGTGCAATTATTACTACAATTTATTCTGAAAAAGAAATCTTTTTATATGTGTAAGGATACATATATGCTTATTTAGGAGACTTTAGAAATGGAAAATAATGAAAAAAGATAAAGTTTCCCCATGATCCCCAATCAATTATGTACAACTTACAATCTCTCCTTCACTATGCCCCAAAATCTAGAGGTAGTTTGTGCATTTCGACATTTTTCACATACCCACATTTCTTCTTTGCACTACCTTGACCTGACCAAAGCCTTCAATACCATTCACCACTCAGGTGTAATTGATAAACTCTCTCAAGTAGGCATCAATCCATGTATTACCAGATGGGTAGCAAACTGGCTCACTGATAGAACCCACCTAGTCAAAATAGGAGAAGCCACCACAAGTAGTAGACCTGTAACATGCAGTGTACCCCAGAGATCCATCTTGGGGCCTCTGCTATTTTGGATATACTTCTCAGAGGTGCAAGCCAAATCTAGTCGGCTATGGCTGACAAAGTTTGCAGATGACTGCAAGCTGGGTGCTGTCATCAATTCCCCTAGTGATGTGGACATCCTCCAAGAGGGTCTCACCCAAACAAATGACTGGTGCCAGAAACATGACCTCAAACTGAATGCCAAAAAAGGCATCATCATCTCTTTTGAGGAGAATGTCATCCCCACAAATTATCACATTGATAATAAGGCACTAAGCACGCAATCAGTTTGATATTGAATTGAGTTCTGACCACCATATTGCCTCCATTGTATGGAAAGCTTTCTACATGGCCCACCTCATTAGTAAGGGTATCTCATCCAGGGACAAGGTGGTCATAACATCCCTGTATTTTTCCATTATAAGACCCATTATTGAGTACAATGCCCCTTTCAGCATGTACCTCACAAAGCACATGCAGCAGCTGCAGAGACCACAGAGGATCGTCATCCGGAGAATCCAGGGCCTCAATCATCTACCCCACACAGTTAGGCTAAAAGCCCTGTCCCTCTACTCAGTCTCCTACAGACTTCTCAGAGGGCATACAAAGCAATCTCAGACTGTGCCCTGATGGGACTGCTGCATATCTGCAAGTCAAGCTTCACTCGAGTAACCCGCACACGTGATCTCAACCTGGTTTGTGACATCAATAGGACTTGGTGGGACAGATTTGTGTCTCAGAGACTCTCCCTTTTGTGGAATAGACTCCCTCTCCCCATAAAGCAGAGTACCTCATTAAACCTTTTTAAATGCAACCTGAGTAACCGGATGGGGAACAGAAAATACACCCCTGGGATTCCACCTGTGTTCCTGCTTAACAGTGGCATAGGGTAATGACTTCTTGGAACATGGGCCACATTCTTGGCTAGGCTTATAAGGGCCTCAGGACCAACAGCCTAGTAACTTCCTTTCATCCTATGGCTGTCAAGGTTCTCAACCAACTTATCAGAAAAAAAAAATAACCAATAGAAAATGTAATTTTATTTTAAATAATTTTTCAATTTTTTTTCTGTTTAGTTTTATTATTTTTGTTTCTTCACTAATACCCCTTTTCTATAAAGATCTGTTCTATACATCCTAGTTTTATATTGTTCTTCACTGTATAAAACTTTGCCACGTCATTCTGTCCATCATTCCATCCATCATTTAGTATTTCTTCTTCTTTCAGCTGTTCCCATTAGGAGTCACCACAGTGGATCATCTGTTTCCATTTCTTCCTGTTCCTCTGCATCTTGCACTGTCATTCCAACCGCCTGCATGTCCTCTCTCACCACATCCATAAACATTATCTTAGGACTTTTCCTCTTACTTGGCACCTCTATCCTTAGCATCCCTTTCCCAATTACCTAGCATCCCACCTCAGCACATGTCCAAACCAACACAATCTCGCCTCTCTGGCTTTGTCTCCAAACCGTCCAACCTGAACTGATGCTCTGAGTCTATATATTGACACCAAAATGGCTAAACACCAAACACCATTACATTGATACATAATTAGTGAACTACAAGTTATGCAAATGGCCAGATCACCATTTTTTCCCCTAACTAAATATACCAACTCCGAGATCCCCAGTACAGTAGGGAAAACGGAAAATTCACGGTGATAGTCAACTAATTTTTTTCCCTAGGGAAAAATTCAGTGATTTGGCCATTCATGTAACTTGTAGTTCGTTAATTATGTGTCAATGAAATAGCGTTCAGTGTTTAACCATTTCAGTGTCATAATATAGACCCGACGCTCTAATATGCTAATTCCTAATCCTTTCTATCCTTGTCACACCCATTGCAAGTCTTAACATCTTTAACTCTGCCACGTTCAGCTCTGACCCCTGCCATTTTGTCAATGTCATTGTCTCCAACCCATATAATCTACCTGGTCTCACTACCCCCTTGTAGGCCTTCCCTTTCACTCTTAATGATACCCATCTGTCACAAATCACTCCTGAAACTCTTCTCCACCCACTCCACCCTGCCTGCACTCTCTTCCACATTCACCATTACTCTGAACTGTTGACTCCAAGTAATTAAATTCATCCACCTTCGCCATCTCCTATCCTCACCATTCCTTATTCTCCCTCTCATTCACACACATATAGTCTGTCTTAGTCCTGCTGACCTTCATTCCTCTCCTCTCTAGAGCATATCTTCACCTCTTCAAGACCTCTTCAACCTGTTCCCTACGCTCACTATAGATCACAATGTCATCGGCAAACATCACAGTCCACGGGGACTCCTGTCTGATCTCTTCTGTCAACCTGTCCATCACCATTGCAAATAAGAAAGGGCTCAGAGCTGATCCTTGATGTAATCCCACCTCCACTTTAAACACATCTTTCACTCCCACTGCAGACATCACCACTGTCACACTATTCTCATACATATCCTGTACCACTCTTAGATACTTCTCTGCCACTCTTACTCATACAATACTACAACTGCTCTCTAGGCACCCTGTCATATATTTTCTTTAAGTCCACAAAGATACAATGCAACTCCTTCTGACCTTCTCTATACTTCTCCATCAACACCCTCAGAGCAAACATTGCATCAGTAGTGCTCCTTCCTGGCATGAAACCATACTGCTGTTCACTAATCATCATGTCCCTTCTTAACCTAGCTTCCACTACTGTTTCCCATAACGTCATGCTATGACTGATCAATTGTATCCCTCTGTAGTTACAACGGCTCTGCACATCACTCTTATTCTTAAAAATCGGTACCAAAACACTTCTTCTCCACTTTTCAGGCATCCTCTCACCATCCTAAATTTCATTAAACAGTCTGGTTAAAAACTCCACTGCCCTCTCTCTCCTAAACACCTCCATGTTTTCACAGGTATGTCATCTGGACCAGCAGCCTTTCCATTCATCATCCTCTTCATAGCTGTCCTTACTTCCTCCTTGCTAATCAGCTGCACTTCCTGATTCACTATCCCCACATCATCCAACCTTCTCTCTCTCTTTCATTCTCTTCATTCATCAGCCCCTCAAAGTACTCTTTCCATCTGTTCAACACACTCTCCTCACTTGTGAGTATGTTTCCCTCATTATCCTTTATCACCCTTACCTGCTGCATATCTTTCCCAGCTCGGTCCCTCTGTCTATCCAATTGGTATAAGTCCTTTTCTCCCTCCTTTGTGTCCAACCTTTCATACAACTCTCCATATGCCTTATCTTTAGCCTTCACCACCTTTCTCTTTGCCGTACACCTCATCTCCTTATACTCCTGTCTTATCTCTCTGACAACTTCATCTTCACCATCATCTTTCCCTGTATACTCACCTATACTTTCTCATTCCACCACCAGGTCTTCTTGTCCTCCTTCCACTGTCCAGATGTCACACCAAGCAACCTTTTAGCTGTCTCCCTTACCAGCTCTGCTGTAGTTACCCAACAATATGGTACCCAGTGCCTGTATTAACTGTTCCCTGAACTCCACCTCACAATCACCCTTTTTCAAATTCCACCATCCGATCCTTAGCACTCCGTCCATCATTTAGTACATGATGCACAAAACTTATATGCTTTCTTTAATCATTTCACTTTCTTGTCCTAATGATCATATGCTTTTATTTTTATTAAATTATCTCAGTGCTATCATATGAAAGTGTTCTGTCTAGTTTATCCTCAAAATCATTATTCCTTTAGATTTAAAATACATTTATGTTATCTGTATTTTTAGACATTTTACACATTTTTTTCTATCGTCGCATTATATTCCAATTTATTTGTATTAGTTGTATGGCTTAAGTGACAAAGAAATTCCATACTAGAGATAATCTTTTATCCACTTTTCAGTTAAATTTTCAGTTATAATCTCTTTACCAGGTAGCTTATTCAAACTGTCTTCTTAAAAGTAAAACTTTCTTATTCCCCTCATTTCTTTACATTTTTTTCAACATTCCACTTTTTCATTTTTGCAAAACAACAGTATTGTTATTATTTTATTTTATTTATTTCACTTATCTGTCATTTTAAATATTTAACATAAATAACATAAACATAACATAAATGTGTAACTCTATCCACCAATAATTTTATTTAATTTTCTTTAGCATATTTCCTCACTGTTTTAAAATATTTTTGCTGAAAAGTCATATACTTCTAAATGCTCTCACTGGATATTCTAGTTTGCAGTCACCCTTTTGCTTCTGCTTTCTTACTTTATACCCTCTGTGCAAGCCTACTTTTTAAGCTGCTGTCATACATTGTAAGAGTTTATGCCAGAGACTACCATATGCCTTTTCTTCCTGTGATGATGTCATAAAATCGAATCATGCAGACTTGTATGTTTCCTTTCTTGCCTCCTAATACACTTGTTACTTTCCCTCGTGTGAGGGTAAGCCTTTCAACCTTGCCAAGTGACTGGCTACTTAGAAGGTTCTGCCTACACCCTCCCCTCATGTGAGGAATAAAAACACTCTACACCCTACCAAGCCTTCTGCTCCTTGAGCCAGTTCCTGAACCAGGGTCACTTGTGGCATGGTCAAATCCCTGCTCCTACACGACTGAACTGGTGTCCCGTCTCTCTGTTTGATGTCTTAATATTTCCCACTCCTGTTCATATTTTATATTATATATATTTACAAGCTATATTCTTTTGCTAGTTTATTTTAATTTAATAATAAATAAAACTCCTTTTGAAAGTGAAGACACAACACTTATGCAAAATAACTTCACTATAAAATAAAAAATAAGTAAAAAGAATCAGGCATTAGACATACAAGCAAACATCAGAGTCGATATCAAGCGCTTTCATCCCTTTATTTTAATTTACAAATATAATCATCCAAAAACACTGAGTACAACAAAAATGGACCATTTCCAGTCACTCATCTTTATATTTTATCTATGTATGTATCTGGAGAAAGGTAATTAAGTAAAGAAACTGTACCGTTTAACAAAAGCAACTCTTTCAACAACTCTCTGCATGTGAAAGAGTAAAGGTACATGAAAGCTTGCAAACATGAAGGTGTCACTAATTACAAATGTTCAAATGCTTTCATTGGCTATTCTTAAATTAAGCAGCAATTCAGAAAAGGTAGTAGCAAAAAAATCTTATTTGAAGGATGCACAATGCAATGGGGAGTCAGAATTTTTATAATAAAAATTAAATCATGTTAGTATGGTCCCCCTGTTGAGAAATTTTGTGATACAATGGATTATAAAATGTTATCCACCTAGAGATAACACTAGTATTACATAAGTGATCAAGATAGAATAAAATCTATAGTGGATTCATTTTAAAATATAGTAGCCTTTTAAGGTTCTGAGAAAACTGGGAATGTAAACATATCTTATAGTTTTGTTTCCTCCCCATAGCACTTATGAGTGCAGTTATATGCTGTTATTTGATAACTATACAGTAGAAATGTACTGTTAGAGAACATATTATGCCATCCATGTTGTCATGCATTGTACTGGTAATCATACCTCTCAACTGTCCAGATTTTTGTTGCATAGTTGTGGTCTGTTCCTCATGTTTTCAGTCTGTTCCTCAGAAAATATGTGGTTTTCTGACAAATCATTGGGGAAGCGAATTCAGTAAATAAAGACAGACATTTGAGTTTCAGACTTCATATCCTTCAGAAAATAGATATCAACACAAATCCTGTTATTCTAGCAACTTTCTAACTTTTTAAGAGCAATATTTAAAATCTGTACCTACTTTAGGCCTTTGTCCCCCCATTATATTTGCCTTTCTCCAGATTTTCTTACATTGAGAGTTTGAGAGGTATGCTGGTAAATATATGATGGAATGACATCCATTTTTTTTCTGACTGGTCTTACTCAGGCTTGGAAGGTCGCTTGTTTTAAATTTCACAAGCTGTGCTGTATCAATTTATCATTCATGATATTACTGTGTAAATCCATTTCGTATGCTTACCATGTACCTCCTGTTTTTTTTCTTTTCTTCATGCATTTAATATTCTCGTTGCTGTATGTATGCCGTATGGCACAAGGATGTGTCTATGATACAGATATTACAGTACATCCAGGGGGTTTGTGATTGTGAGGCATGAACCTAAAGATTAAATGCCTTCCAATACCTGGGTGTGTGATAATATCTGTACCACACACCCCTTATTGCACTTATAAAATGGACATCTGTATCATCTTGTAGTTTGAATTTTATATTTGGTGGTCTGTGTATAGTAATTATACATTTTTGTAATATATATTAATGCAAAACACTTCCTCTATTCATTTTAACTAATTGATAGTTGTGCAGGGTTCTGTCTTTTTAACTGTATGGAATTTTGGTCTGACATTTTCAAGCTAATTGTTTAAGGGAGTCTTTTGCCAAACTGTTGTGTGCTAATGCATAATGTACTTTATAAACAGGGCTAACATTACACAATACCTTATTTGAGTTCTGGCAAGTAAATGGATTTAGATGAAGAGGCTATATCAGTAACAGTGCTTCATAAACATGTTTCCAACTTTGTAGGTAAAACAGCTTCAAAAATATTCATCAGAGAAGTCATTTTGGTGTCAGTTCCAAGAACTGAGACACATGTATGCAAGTGGTAATGCCTCCATCCCCATCATTTTTAAGTTTATTTAGCTAATAATATACTTGTTGTAACATAAACATATTCACAAAGGTAATAATTTTGGTGGCAATTCCCAAGAACTGAAGAAAACATATGTAAGCAGTAATTTCTCCCCTGCTATTATCACTTTTATTAAGTTTGGTTACCAGGTAATATGCTTGCTGTCTGTATGTAATTCAGTTTCTGTGGTAGTTTTTAGACTGCTCTATAGCTGCTCGAATTCCACTGACTCAAAGCCAGGGACTCGATCGGCTGAACCCCAACCGCCCAGCTGCCCAACTAACTGCTCATGCTCAAACTCTAATGTGAGTTCAGTGATGCAGCTGCTGTACCATCTGCTCATGTCCTAGGACTCACTGTGTTCAAGGTACAGGTGGGGAAGGGAAATGGGGAGGGGGATTTCACATTTAAGGAATGACCGGGAGATCAGGGTTAGGGAAAGGGATTTTATATTTAGGGACCAATAAAAAAGTTGGGGTTAGGGACGGAAAGAAGAATTTAGGTTTAGGCAGTGATCAGGAGGTACTGAAAGGTTAGAGTTAGGGATGTTAGGGGAATTTTAGTTTCAGGGAGCATTTAGGAGATTAGGGTTATTGAGGGTAAGGGGATTTTAGTTAGGGAGAGATTGGAAGGTATCAGAAGGTTAGGGTTTGAGAGGGGAAATTGATTTTAGGTTTAGGGAGCAATTGGGAGGTACCCAAAGGTTATAGTTAGGGAGAGGAGGGGGTTTTAAGTTTAGGGTCCAATTGGGAGTTCAGCTTTAGGGACTGGCTGGGAGTTTTTAGGGTTAGGGTCATGGTTGTGGGAGAGATAGTTAGTCTTTTGTAACTTCATGGGGATCAAATTAGTTAGAATTAGGTCACTTGTTAACACAAGTGAGTAGCAGCAGGGAAGTGTATTGTGAGATAATGGTACACCAGTGCTTGTACTAGACCCACATTTTTATGTATGTTTTATTTCTATTTTTAAAATGCATTTGTATTCATGCAGTGTTTTACTTTGTATGTATTATGTATTCATATTTACCTCTTATGTCAAACAATGCCTACCAAATTAGTTCTACTGTATTTGCATGTTCATACAACTTGACTCCTAGGTTAGGGTGGCTACTTCTTGTTGTTATGATGACTGTTCTTTCCATTCACTGCTTCATTTTCTGTTAGCAGAGCTTTGTTTTCACTTTCTTCTGGAGATTATTTTTTCTTTTATATTTTATTGAATTAATTTTATTGTACTTACATTATTGACTTACATTTTAATTTTTTGTGCTTCTATTACTGAAAAGTGTGTTTAATTTGTAGCACAGTCCTGATTCTAGTATTGTCCTATTTCTTTTTTGACTATTATTTTTATTTAGGCTTAGTAATGTATTTAAGTCATGGATGTATATTTCCTGTGTTTTACGTTGTTTTACTGATTTACTGGGATTTGTTTGTTTTTGAGCATTTCTGCATTAATAGTTTCTCCTGCTAAATGAGTTTTCAAGATATTGGCAGTTTGATGGATTTTGAAGTCTGTGAAAAAAGTAAGAATTTGGAAATGCTGAGGTACAGTTGAAGGCAGCTAAAATTATAATGTCTTAAAAATGTCTCCAAAGCTTCTGCTCTTTCATGGCCTTGGATGGATCAATTTACTTTCCACAGTATTAAAAGCACTGTTGAATCAGACCTTATGTCTCATAATGGGTATAAAATGTGATCATTGTAACCAATGTTCATCTATACATAGCTCACTTGAGGGTGTTTGGCTATCCAGGTTGAATTATTTAAGGAATGGTGGCAAATATAACTGTGACTTTGGCAGAGTGGTGTATTTAGCACTATGTGGTTCTTGTATAGCCTTTTATATTGGCAAGATCATTAATTCTGTCAACAAAAGTATTTATCAGCATTCATACAGTATTAGAAAGATGGACAACAGAAGTCCATTAGCGAGACACTCTTGTGTTTGTCCCGGTTTTAAGGGCTTCAAGTTTCTAGTTCTGGACCAAGTTAAACTTGGAGCCTTTCCTGGTAATTGGATGAATCATTTATTGCAGCATTAGATCTTCTGACAGCTGCATTTTGATGCCATGAGCTATCCTGGTCTTAATGATAGTATTTCCATTTATAATGAATTGAAAAGGAGAGCTAACAGTTGTTGAGTGTTGTTTTTTATTGTGTTTTGTGAAGGATTTATTATCTAATATTTTTACATTCATATTTCACATTTTTTATTTTTTATTTATCATACCATTATGCATTTATAATAAGTCTTGTTGATCGGTTCCATGGTAACCTCTAATTTTAATTGTATGAGGGGTGTATGTACTGGCACTCTTTTGAACTTTATATTGAATGGTGTATGGCTGCTCTGGGTTCTGATGATGTAATTTCCTTGATAAAAGTGCTTAACCTTGTTAGTAGCTGTTTGTGGTCAGGTTTTACTAATAATGTTATCTTGTAGTTATTTTGGAGACTCAAACATGTTTTTTTTTTTTTTTGTTTCTTGTTCATTCCTAAGAGTTTGCAGTTTTTATTATTTGGTTGTTTTACACATTTTTTATTTGGATATGTCTGATCTGAACTCCCTCGTTCTCCCTAGTAATACCCCTTATTCTACTGAAGCTGAAGACCTTGCAGTTTTAATTCAGTTATTGACTCAAGCCTTGGTCAACCACAATAATGTGCACAGTAAAAGTGTTTTAGTCCATATGGACTGTAATTGCAAGAAAAAGAAGACTGTTGGAACTGCGGTTACTAATTGCCAGGAAAGCATTAGTGGCTGTGATGAATCCGTATTGTCTACTACTTCTAAACGAGAAGAATTCACTTCTAAGAGCTGGGTGTTTAGCTGGCACAACAATATTGATGTTGGAGCTACTAGAGAATACATTCAACACCAGGATGGTACATTTATGAACCTACAACAACAGATATTGGTGTTTGAGAGGAGTTTTTTTAAATACAAAATGCTCCGACTCGATAAATGTTTTCTGGCTGACAATGTCAGGAGACAGCAGGTTGCAAAAGGGTTACACTTATGGAAATTTCCACAGGGCGTTAAGCCCAACTCCCCATTTCACTCTGAACTGGTGCAACTATTTGCTCGGGCCAGTTTTGGGTTAGCTCGCCTGTTAATTAAGGACAATGGTTAAACTTAAGGATACCATTTCTAAACTTACGGATTCCATAGTTAACAATCTGGATTTTATGAGACATAAGGTCCGATTCAACAGTGCTTTTAATACTGTGGAAAGTAATTTGATCCAGTCCAAGGCCAGGAAATACGAGAAGCTCATTCGTGATGAACTGGACTATAAGAACCACACTGTGTATTCTGTTCAGGGTGGTGGGTCCAGCGTAGCACTCTTGATGCTGTGATTGGCAACTTTACTGGATCCAATGGTTCCAGTGTGGTGCAGGATTCTGATTCCCCTTCAGGGGATTTTTCTCCTGAGGCACTCTGCAAGATTAGCAGACAGGGGAAACAACAAGAACCAACACCAAAAAGGAGGGTTAAACTTTCGATCAAAAAGGAAGAAAATGAACAGGAGGAATAAATGGACACCTCGTTAATTTTGTTTGAGGGCAGAAATTCTAATCTTTCTTGTTTGCAATTACAATCTTTGGACACAGGTACTCTTTTTGTTCATTATTTGATTTCAAAATCTATAATTACACCAAGTTAACTGTTGGTCTAGAACACCACCAAGTTTTTTTGAAGTTGTTTAACTTTATTCCTGCTTGTAGAGCCCCTATTGAGGACACTGTACTAGACCTTAAATTATTTATGAGAAAGTTAAATTTGGGATTAATTATTGATGATCAGACATCCCATACTGGTATACATTCATTTAAATGAAAATCATCTGTACGATCGCACTATTGTGTGACTTTAAATGCCAAAATACAATATTTTGGATGGAACAAGATTTCGAAAATAGTGATCTGAAAAAACAGATTCGACCATTTTCAAAATCAAAACATCTCCAAACATCGTTATGCGGGGGGCAAGCCCCCTGCACTCCCCATGTGTGGGGGCTGTGCCCCACCCCACCCCCACTTTAACATACAAACTCCAAGATCGCACTACAGTGAGAGAAAGGGTTAATTTCCGATCCTCACTATAGTGATATCTGCACCTGAAATCCCGACTTCCAATGAGTGAATGCCAATGTGCATTCGTTCATTGGAAGTCGAACCATCGTCACTCTTCATTTCAGAAATCTGGAGGTTGTACTTTCACACTTTAGTGCATCGTACACCTCCTTTCACATGTGGGGTTGCAGACCCGAAAGGAAAAGTGCGGTCAGTCCCCCCCTTAATTCCACCCTCAGTGTTTTTGAGAAAGCATGTGAGAGAGATATTCATGAGTTATTGAACAACAATAAAAAAAAAAAAGAAAACATTTTTCAATATGACCCCCTAATGAGAGGGCACTATTAAATGGTTTCATGGTTTCATCAATGACAAAAGCATTAGATCTATGAAACCCGACAAAGGGGATGGTATGGTTATAATGGATATTCATGACTACTCTGGGAGATTGCTCAGACTACTTAAAGACACTATAGTTTACACAGTGGTATTGGTTAATGAAATCAATATTGACCACTGTGCAATTAAGGTTGCTTTGGATGAACTTTTGGTGTTTTAGCATATATCCCAGAGTTTATACAATTTTCTGAGGGTTGAATATCCTATGATTCCCAAGATCTTTGGGATTCCAAAAGTTCATTCTTGTATTCTAGATCCAGCTTTACATCCCATTGTGTCTGCTCAAGGCTCGATCACGGAACGTTTGACCATATTTATTGATTTCAAGTTGAAAAAGTTGTTGGTCTCTTTTTCTCACATTGTTAAGGATTCTTGGGACCTTATTGACAAGCTATGAAATGTGCAATCTGGAGGTTCATTTTTCTTTGCAACTTGTGACATCAGAAGTTTGTTCACTGTTATTCCCCAGGACATTGGCTTGGAATGGTTTGTAAAGGTTGTGTCCAGATTTGGTGGCTTGGACCCTGTGGGGACACAAATAGTAGCTGACTTTATGGAAATGTTACTGTGTAATAACTTCTTGACATTTTGGGGGTGAGTTTTTTCAAATAAATTTCAGGCATCACTATGGGAGCAGCCTGTGCCCTTTTGTTAGCCAATGCAGTTTTGCTGTGGTAGGAACTGGATATTGTCTTCAAGTGTCCTGAATACAAGAAATGTAGGGGGAATTTCAGATACCTAGGTGACCTGTTGATCATCTGGGAGGGCTCAAAGGATGAATTCATAGAATGTGTTGAGATCTTGGAGAACGGTACCTCATTTCTTGAGTTTACATATACCACCACTGATGAAAAAATCCATTATTTGTACATTGAAATTTCTAAACTGTCCAGTGGTCATTTTGGGACTCAAATCTATTGAAAACCTACATTTTGCAAAGCTTTTATGTCTTTAGACAGTTGCCACCCCTTTCATCAGAAGAAAGGGGTGGTTAAAAGTCAACTAATAAGAATTTCAAGGTTGACATCTGATGATAAGAACTGTTTGGACCAATTTGGGGTATTGAAGTATATGTTCATCAATAGAGGCTAATCCTTAATTTTACTTGAAAAACTACAGGAGGAAGTGTGGACTCACAGGAAGGATTACTACTTTCCGATTGTTCATTTTGGTCTTGACCAACTGGTTGGTAACACGAGTACACCCGATCACAGATACAACATGGTTTTACACTATTTCCTAAATGCTGGGGATATTCAGAGCATTATTTATAAGACTTGGTACTTGTTAATGAGTAACATGGATATCAACAAGTACTTTTCTTCATCTCCCATCTTTAACTTTCAGAATAATAAAAAGAACATCAAATCTATGCTGGAAAAGCCATTTGTTGAATGATTGGGGTCACCTGTTACAAGAAAATTTGGTGATTGCAACCAATGTTAATTTATATATACCTCACCTGAGGGCACTTGCCTTTCCAGGTTGAATTGTTTAAGAAATGGTGGCAAATACAACTGTGACTCTGAGAGAGTGATGCATTTAGCACTGTGTGTCTCTTGTATGGCCTTTTATATTTGCAAGACCATTAAGTCTCTCAACAAAAAGATTTACCAACATTCATATAGTATTAGAAAGATGGACAACAGAAGTGCATTAGCAAGACAGTCTTGTGTTTGTCCCGGTTTTAAGGGCTTCAAGTTTCTAGTTCTGGACCAGGTTAAATGCAGAGCCTTTCTGGTGACTGGATGAATCATTTATTGCAGCATGAGATGTTCTGGCAGTTGCATTTCTATGCCATGAGCTATCCCACTCTTAATGATAGTACTTCCATTTATAGTGAATTGAAAAGGAGAGCTTACAATTGTTGAGTGTAGTTTTTTTATTGTGTTTTTTGAGGGGTATATTGTCTAATCCAGGGGTTCCCAAAGTGTGCACAGCGGCGCCCTGGGGAGCTGCGGCTTCCTCACAGGGAAGCCATGAACTAATAAGCTTAGCCACAAAATAAACCGCAAACTAATAAGCTTAGTTACTAAACTTATTAGTTTGCAGTTTATTTTGTGGCCACACAAAAGCTTATAGGCTACACAGGAGGAGAGCAGCTAACTTTTACATATTCCCCACCATTGTGTTTCATGTGATGTTCAACTTCCGGAAGGTAGATGTGTGGATAAGGTTCATTGTTGTAATCATGGTGAGACTTTTATGGTATCAAACAGGCAACCTGGTGGTTTGCTGTGTGTACACTGAGCTTTGTAAAGCTATGTGACACTGGTTTGAGTTCCACCAGCGATAGCCTGTAGGCATTGTATCTGGCACTGTTGATGAGTTCCTGCCCTGTTAAAGTTTTCTGCATTTTCAGCCCCACCAGGCTGTAATTTAATGCAGATGTACTTGCTTATGAGGACATTCTCCAGCTTTGAGATGGATATATTTTGCATATTGCTAGATTTCAGGTGAAAAACTTGTTCTTTTATGTCATGTGGACAGGGACTAAACAGTGTCCTCTTGGTCCTGTTTTATTTCAGTTTGTATATTGTAAGATGTTTTAACACAGATGTATAGAGTACTACTGTTCACAGAATGAACACTGTTGTACAAAAAGCATAAGTTATTATTTCTTTATACAGACTTTGGCAAGACCTTCTGCTCCATGTGCTGTAATAATGGAGCTCTCATTTTTGCGACAACACAAACAGGATGGTCAAAGCAATTTAGAACAATTTTGGTTGTTTGTCCAGTTATGTGATTGATTAATTTGCATTTTACAAACAAAACTAAATGTAATAATTTCATAACTCCATCCCCATATATCTAGGTGAATTTGACAATATTTTTTCCATATTTCCCCTAAATCTGCTGTCCTTTATCCGCTGCTGAACCACCACACGTCTAATTCTTCTCAGTAAAAAAGGACGTAGGGAAAACAGCTGAACAAATTATTTCTAATGCTACTTATCTCCCCCAACTAGGTTCAGACAGTGTCCTGTTGTGATTTATAGCAGTGTATTACAATTGCCTCCTCTCTTCATGATACCTATAATCTCTGCCTCTAACGTCTAGAAATGAGCATTTCTCATCCTTCTCCAGAACTTGTTAAATCCATCCATGCCTCTGGTATGACAGCACACCGTTTGATGCTAGATTATCAGAAGGCTGTGGATTGTTTTTCTACCTGAAGTGTTTGTATTCATTTCATATTGCTGGTATTGCAGTGTGGCTTAAGAGGGTTGCTGAATTCCTGTGTGTGCTATCCTTTTAGTGAAATGTTGAGCTAAGGTGCCATCTGCCCGACTTGATGGTAGTTCATGTAGATGTGAAAGGTCACTCTGCACTTATCAAAAAAGAGCAGAGGTACCTCATGTATATATACACACTTAGTATTTTATGTGCGCTTTTTATACATTTATATAAAATCTACATGGTTTTCTTTTCTTATTCAACCCCCCATTTATACATGCATGTTGAGTCCCAGGCAGCATTTTATTTTGTTTAAAAAAAGAAGATGCATTTTGAGTCTTTCACACCCTAGAAAAGTGTGTTAAGTTTCTTCTAGTCCACTTGCATGACAGATCTTGGTGTAATTGCTTTATAGCCCCTTCACTATGGCTTGTCTAATAATTAATCTCCTACAGTAGGCCTGATAGTGTATTAAATTCCTTAACATTTTCTTTCTGGTTCAAATAGCCTTCCGTATGGGGCAGCACATAATCTTATGCTGTCAAAATTTTCTACCATAGTTTTGTATTTTCTTCATGATTTCCACAGTAATATTTTCTTTTTATGTTCTTTTATTTCTTTATTCCAGTTTTTCATGTTTTAAACAATTTGTTATGCCAAATAAATGCAGCAAAGCAAAATGCCTAACTGGATTAATCCCAGCCCACTTTTTGTATCTATAAAATAAAGTATCTTCATTTCTATATAGTGTAACCTTAAACACCTTCTTTGTTTTAAAGTACGGCTAAACCTAAAGTTTGGGGAAATGCAAGTAAGCTACCTACTGCATGTTAATGCGAAGGTCATAATCGACCCCGTAGCCCGTGTCTATGAATTGAAGACCGCAATCATTATGACAAACCCATCCCAGAATACTATAACTTTGATCCAAAATAGACCAAATATAAAAATCTGGGCATTTTACGAAATACTGGACAGTTGAATTGAAATGTATGTTTTTGTGATCTTAAATACCTGTGTTATTAATTTGTTCAATTACAATTATATTTTTTGTGATCTTAAATACATGAGTTATTTATTTTTACCTAACTAATCCTTTTAATTAAAAAAAAATAATTTCGCAAAGTATACATGGATGACAAAGAAAAATTTTGGAGTGAGTTGGATGAAGTGGTGACGACTGTACCCAAGGGTAGGTAAGAGAGTGATGATTGGAACAGATTTCAATGGGGATGTTGGTGAAGGGAACAGAGGGGATGAGGAAGTGATGGGTAGGTATGGTGTTAATCAAAGGAATGCAGAAGGTCAGATGGTAGTGGATTTTGCGAAAAGGATGGACATGGCTGTGGTGAATACATATTTTAACAAGAGGGAGGAGCATAGGGTGACATACAAGAGTGGAGGAAGATGCACACAGGTGGATTGTATCTTATGTAGGAGGGCCAGTTTGAAGGAGATTGGAGACTGTAAAGTGGTGACTCGGGAAAGTGTAGTTAGGCAGCATAGGATGGTGGTTTGTAAGATGATGTTTGTGATTAAGAAGAGGAGGAGGAGTGTGAGGGCAGCACCAGGGATCAAATGGTGAAAATTGAAAAAGGGTAATTGTGAGGTGGAGTTTAGGGAAGAGTTAAGACAGGCACTGGGTGGCAGTGAAGAGTTACCAAATAGCTGGGTAACTACAGTAGAGCTAGTAAGGGAGATGGCTAGAAAGGTGCTTGGTATGACATCTGGACAGAGGAAGGATGACAAGGAGACATGGTGGTGGAATGAGGAAGTACAAGAGAGTATACAGAGAAAGAGGTTGGCAAAGAAGAAGTAGGACTGTCAGAGAAATGAAGAAAGTAGACAGGGGTATAAGGAGATGAGGTGCGTGGCAAAGAGAGAGGTGGTGAAGGCTAAGGATAAGGCATATAAAGAGTTGTATGAAAGGTTGGACACTAAGGAGGGAGAAAAGGACCTGTACCGATTGGCTAGACAAAGGGACCAAGCTAGGAAAGATGTGCAGCAGGTAAAAGTGATAAAGGATAATGAGGGAAACATACTTACAAGCGAGAAGAGTGTGCTGAGCAGATGGAAAGAGTACTTTGAGGGGGTTGATGAATGAAGAGAATGAGAGGGAGAGAAGGTTGGATGATGTGGGGATAATAAATCATGAAGTACAATGGATTAGCAAGGAGGAAGTAAGGATAGCTATGAAGAGGATGAAGAATGGAAGGGCTGTTGGTCCAGGTGACATACCTGTGGAAGCATGGAGGTGTTTAGGTGAAATGGCAGTGGAGTTTGTAATCAGATTGTTTAATGACATTTTGGAAAGTGAGAAGATGCCTGAGGAATGGAGAAAAAGTGTTTTGGTACAGATTTTTAAGAATAAAGGTGATGTGCAGAGCTGTAGTAACTACAGAGGGATTAAATTGATCAGTCACAGCATGAAGTTGTGGGAAAGAGTAGTAGAAGCTAGATTAAGAATGGACGTGATGATTAGTGATCAGGAGTATGGTTTCATGCCGGGAAAGAGCACTACAGATGTGATGTTTGCTCTGAGAGTGTTGATGGAGATGTACAGAGAAGGTCAGAAGGAGTTGCATTGTGTTTTTGTAGACTTATTGAAAGCATATGACAGGGTGCCTAGAGAGGAGTTGTGGTATTGTATGAGGAAGTCGGGAGTGTCAGAGAAGTATGTAAGAGTGGTACATGTTATGCACGAGGGTAGTGTGACAGCGGTGAGGTCTGAGGTGGGGGTGATGGATGCGTTTAAGGTGGAGGTGGGATTACATCAAGGATCAGCTCTGAGCCCTTTCTTATTTGCAGTGGTGATGGACTGGTTGACAGATGAGATCAGACAGGAGTCCCATAGACCATGATGTTTGCAGATGATATTGTGATCTGTAGTGAGAGTAGGGAACAGGGGGAGAAGACCCTGGAGAGATGGAGATATGCTCTAGAGAGAAGAGGATTGAAGGTCAGCATGACTAAGACAGAATATATGTGTGTGTGAATTAGAGGGAGGATAGAGGAATGGCGAGGATGCAGGGAGTAGAGGCGGTGAAGGTGGATGAGTTTAAATACTTGGGATCAATAGTTCAGAGTAATGGTGAGTGTGGAAGAGAGGTGAAGAAGAGAGTACAGGCAGGATGGAGTGGGCGGAGAAGAGTGTCAGGAGTGATTTGTGACAGATGAGTACCAGTAAGAGTGAAAAGGAAGGTCTACAAGAGGGTAGTGAGACCAGCTATGTTATATGGGTTGGAGACAGTGGCATTGACAAAAAGGCAGGAGTTAGAGCTGGATGTGGCAGAGTTACAGATGTTAAGATTTGCACTGGGTGTGACGAGGGTGGACAGGATTAGGAATAAGTATATTAGAGGGTCAGCCCAGACTGGAAGGTTTGGGGACAAAGCCAGAGAGGCAAGATTACATTGGTTTGGACATGTGCTGAGGAGGGATGCTGAGTATATTGGGAAAAAGATGCTAAGGATGAAGCTACCAGGTAACAGGAAAAGAGGAAGGCATAAGATAAGGTTTATGGATGTGATGAGAGAGGACATGCAGGTGATTGGTGTGACAGAGCAAGAAGCAGAGGACAGGAAGAAATGGAAACAGATGATCCGCTGTGGCGACCCCTAACGGGAACAGCCAAAAGAAGATTATGATGATACTTGTTAGAATTTGATGGTGGGGGGGGGCACCTTGGGAAAACCTCGATTCAACAAGGGGCTGAGAATCTAAAAAGTTTGGAAACCACTGGTCTGATGTTTTTACCTTCACATTTCACATTTTTTTTTTATTTATCATACCATTATGCATTTATTATAAGTCTTGTTGATCAGTTCCATGGTTATCTCTGATTTTAAATGTAGGAGGGGTATATATACTGGCACTCTTTTGAACTTTATATTGAATGGTGTATGGCTGCTCTGTGTTCTGATGATGTCATTTCCTTGACAAAAGTGCTTAACTTGTTAGTAGCTGTTTGTGGTCAAATTCTGATATTAAAGTTATCTTGGAGACATTTTGGAGACTCAAACGTGTTTTTTTGTATTTTTTCTTTTTCTCGTTCATTCCTAAGAGTTTGTGGTTCTTATTATTAAGATGAGAAAATGTTTGCAGGATTCTGTGGAGATGTTTCAAAGAAATCTGTTTGATGGAAATTATGGATGTATAATTACAATCCTCCAGTCAGGAGGGTAGCGGGATGAGTTACTTAAATAAATGGTAATGCAGAGTGAACCAGAAGATGAAGGAGATGTTCCCTGGGGGGACTTTAGGGAGAAAATTCAAAAAGAGGATGTAGACACAGTCCTGGAAACTAGTGTTGAGATGTAAAAGAAAATATTTGCAGAGAAAGTAAATGAAGGCAAAAGGAGAGTAGCAAACAAGAAAAGGTAGAAGAAAATGAAAAAAGGAAGCACATAGTAAGGATTGAAAGTAAAGAAGACAAAGAAATAGACAGGTATGAAGTGCAGGTGTAAAAGCACATGAGTTAAGAACATTTGTTCATATTAACAAAGAGAGAATTTGTGACAGTATATCCAACAATGTTTTTCAATGAATAATTTTCTTGGAGATTATAAAAGAAAGACTTTAACCCATGGAATATTCTTGTGATACAAACATTTAATATAGAAACAAAAAAGAAAATTTATCTACAATTTTGAACAGAGGTGGAAAGAGAGAGTTTAAAATGATATTTGAAAACAGTATGTAAAGAAGTGCTAGATATTGCACAAGTTTATGACAAAAGGGGTTTGTGGAATGGCAAATGGAATTGTAATATTGTGTTAAAAATAGAAAGAGAAGAAATTATACATGCAAGAGGCATGATACATGTGAAGGGAAATAGGGGTGTTATAAAATACTGGAGACATCCCAAAATGTGTTTTTTTTTTTTTGGAAAAGGAAGACATTTGATAAATAACTATGATAAACAAAAATGTTATATTTGTGGGGAAATGGGACATGATGCAAAAATGTGAATTTAAATGTTATAAATGTAACAAAATTGGATATTTCAGAATAAATTGTAAAAATGAAGAGTAAGGAAAAAGAAAGAGAAAGAATTAACAAAGAGAATAAACTCTAGAATTAGTATTAATAGAAGAAAAATTATATGAGATAAAAATAATAAAAAGGACATAGAAGAAGGCTTTGAAATAAGTGATAATGAAGACATAAATTGGGAGCTAGTAAAAGGAAAAACTTTCTATTGGTAAAAGTGTAAAAGATGGAAAAAGAAAATTTAAAAAACAAGAACAAAAGAAAAAAGTAAGGAAATGGATGAAAATGAATATATACAGCTAATGGTTGGGATTGGTATGATGTTTACACAGACACAAGGCACAGTGTTTGATTCTCACCTTTGGGAGAGAAATTGGCTAGGCATGGAATGGCCCATTAAGGCAGCTAGCCTAGTAATTAGATATGAACCTATAAAACTATGAATGTAAGGAAAAGGGGAAATTAAAATTTTAGAGTTATTTCTGTAAATATGAATAGTATTAAAAATATAGTAAGAAGACTAGGTATTTTGGAGTAGTATAATACAGGTGATATAGATGTAATTATTTTAGAAGACACAAACTTTTTAACAAACGAAGAATTATTACAAAATAGAGAAACTATGGGGAGGAAAGATAACCTAGAATTTGAAAAATGAAAAATGTATAAAAATAGAGTAAATATACTAGATGTAACTTTAGCAAAAATAGGAAGGTTAACCATTCCATATTTAAAATGGAAAGAACAAGTGTGTAGAATCATAACATTATATGTTTAGAGTAATTGCAAAAAAGGGAAAGCTTATTTCATCAGTTTTTAGACTGTGGTGATAAATATGAATATTATAATAACAGAATACTTTATCTGTGATTTAAGAGGCAGTATAAAAGGAAAATAAATGATAAACATAATATAAGTTATAATATGTTGTAAGTTAAAACTTTGGGACAAAAATTAATGAGCTTACAAAAGGGTATGTGTAGAACTGAAATAGATTATTTTATAGTATCAGAGAGTTTAATTATAGGAGAAGGGGAAGTAGTTAAAACAGGATTTTCTGATCATCTTGCAATATTGCCAGAGATAAAGGAAAACAGTGAATATATAAAAATAGGCAAAGGAATAACAAGGATAAATGAGAAACCATGGAATGAAGAAAGAAAGATTTTAATAATACAGTTATGGACAGATCATATTACTATGAGAACATTTTATAAATATCTGTGTGAATGGTGGATATTTAAGGAAAAATATAAAAGTGTTTTTTTTTTTACACTGACAGTATGATGTGAGAAAAGTAGAGAAAGAAAAATATGAAAGGGCATATACCAATGCAATGGAAGATTTAGAGTATAATGGTAGAAAGTACTTTGATAAAGAAAAGAATTATATGAAAGAAATCAAGAAAAAATGCAAGAACTGTTATTTAAGCAAAGATATTTTTTATACGAGAAAAGAGAAGTATGAAGTTATTTAAGCTGATTACTAAAGGAAGATTGTAGTGAAATGAAAGAAATAAAAAGTAAAAGGAGAAATAAAAGAACTCAGGAAAAGATTATGGATATTGGAGTATATGTACAAGAAATGATTAAAGAAAAAAGAAATTAGTGAAAAACTGTGGAAAGTAAAAATGTTAACAGAAAAGGAGAACAAGGAATTGGGAAAGAATATTTCTCTATACGAGTTAAATTACTACGACAAGTAAATTTAGGTTAGGCTGCAAGACCTGATGGAATATGGTAAGAAATGTATAAAAATTTAAAGGAGTGACTGATTTTTAATGACTGGTTTAATGAAGGTTTTATGTGTAAAGAATTATGTAGTGGAATATTTAAATTCATATGGAAAAAGAAGATCAAAGACCATTAAAATAACTGGAGACCAATAGTATTGAATAATAATGATTATAAGAATTTTATGAAAGTAATATAAAAGAGAAGTGAAACTAAAATAGAAAATATTATGGAAAATAGTATATATAGTATAAAGGAGAAGGTTTGTCAAGAATTATTAATGAATGAGAAATTGCGGATGATGATATGGATAGAAAAGAAGAAACGAAAATTGTGATAGAAGACACCGATAAGGCATTTGATACAGTTGGACATAAATTAAGTGTTATGGGTAATAATGAAAGAATATATGTGAGAAAGTTAGGAAATGATGTATGTTCATATATAGTAATAAAGTAAAAATACTTATAAATGGCTGGTTAAAGCAACAGGTGTATATGAAGAGTGGTGGTAAGGCAAGGATGCCCATTGAGTTGTATACTCTGCATTAGTTATGAATGTGATAGTATGTGAAATGAATTACAAAATGAAGGAGGCAAGGTATTTAACACATGAACGGTTTAGAATTCTAGTTCTGTTAACCTATGCAGATGACATTATAATTGCAGAAAAACATTCCCCGGAATTCATGAAGCTCGGCGCAAGGCCGGTGTAAGGCTTGCGCCAGCAGTGCAGTGTATAATCGGCGTAGCAGCGCCATATGCATAGTAATGAGTGCGCGCCGCAACCACAGACACGTGCAGAGGGCACGTGCGCCAGCCCAAGTAGGATGCACCCGTAGGCGTGGCCAAGCCGGCAGGCGATGAGCAACCTAAAGTGCTGACTGTCACAGGCCACCTGCAATAGTAACCGCACCAGCCAGGGTCTGTGGATAATGAAACGTACACAGAGTATGCAACATAGTACCCGTTCACACAAAACGGAGAACCAAACATTAACCCACGAAGTCCAAATTGTACCCGTCCAAGGAACAAAGGATACGCGTAATACCGTGTCCGTCACGCAATGCACTGTCAGTGGGCATACCCAGTGAAGGTGTACCGCAGCATGTCAGTGCGCCGCACCTACACACAAGTAGCCACATGGGCATGGTCACCAGCAGTAGTGAGAGTACACAGCCGGGCAGCCGTGTCGATATAACAACCAGAAGGAAACCAGATACCCTAAACACAGACAAACATGTGCATAGCAACATGTACTACACCCAGCAACGTGCCCGTCGCATACACATAGGACGGCGTATGCCTAAGCGTAATATCCAGAAGCAGAACCCATGCATGCAAATGTAATACACAACAGCCCCATCATAGCACGTAACCTGCACCCATGTACGACCGTGCACCCAACCCAGCTAGCAGCCTTGCGCAGCTGCACACCTACACACAATGGGTATACCTGAAATGTAGTAAGAAGTATTGTCCTAGGCAGTGCCACGCGAGCAAATATGTACCCCACATGTTAACATCCCACCTCAGGTACTGATATCCAAATGGCTGCATGTGAATGTGTCGGCAGAATGTGTACATCCCGCATGTGGTATGGACCTGTCGAAACCCCATAGGCGTGCACACGCCACGGTGCCCATAACTGTACACATCTGGACAAGGCAGTATGTTCAGCCACCGTACTGATGATTAGCTATGCAGACATGTCAAACACAACACATATGGCGGAACATCTGCCCACCAAGCAGGACGCCCCAACAGGGTGCCACATGCACAGAAGGTGAAGGTGGGACATCACACGTTGAGAATAGCGTTGCCGGATGGCCAAACACCCACGGCCAACGCAAAGGATGGAATAACATGTATATGCCTGGATGAATGGGTATGTCATAGCATGGGAATAGGCCAAGCTATCCAACATAATAGCCATGCATACCAGATACAAACTGCCAGTAACATGCAGTAGTAATGCAGGAAGGCATACACGACTGTGGGAATAGCACAGGACATATGGCACGTGCCAAGTGTTGACGCATGACACAAATGTCCAGGATGGGGCTTCCTGCAAAGAGGAACATGTGCCAACCCCACCCCCCACAGATGTACCGGCAGTGGAAACACATCCCAAACACACACCAACACTACCGTCCATCCCACGATAGCAACGGAGGCTGGTCAAAGACCACCATGACGCGTGCACAAACAGGGACACGTGTAACCGTTGCCCTAACAACCCCCCACAGGCCAACGAATAATAGTATGGACATATGCATGTAATGCTGTGAAGGATGTGTGGTAGTCCTCAGTATCACAGAGGTAGGTACACAGATACACTGTAATCAACCGTGGCGTATGTGCACTGTACACAGCATACCTGCAGGTAATACATAGTTCAATCATGTGCCACAGAAATATACACATACGAATGAGGATAGGGGATAGACAAGTGTGAATGGGACAAACTATGAACATAGGTTCATAGGTCCATAGGTACATAGTAGGCTATCTGCCCAAGGGCAGCTATAACCCTAGCCCATAGTTATGTTGCCTTTGCCAACCCTCCAGTCTGAAGATAACAATGCCTATTATATTGCTGTACCTCTGTCAAGCAGTGACAATGAAGTAATCCCTGGGGTATATCTGCAGTCTCCCATCCATTGGTCAAGATCCCCCTCGAACAAGGCCAGCGAGGTGCTCTGCCTCACATGTACTGGGATGTTGTTCCACAGCATAGTGAGTGTCTGGGTGATGAATCTGTCCCTCCAACACATTCTATTAATGACCGTGTCAAGGTTCCCGTTACCTGCCCCTGTGGTTCTGAGGGATGTTGATCCATTAGGTGAAGCATAGTCATCAAATATGGGTCGACATGGCCTTGTATGTCAGGCACAGGTCACCACTGAGCAAGTGGTATGTGACTGAATGGAGCAGGAGTCCTTTCAGTTGGGCAGCATAACACAAATTCCTGACACCCTGCATCCATTTGACGATGAACCTATGAGGCCTTCCCATCTGCTGCAGGTGTCGGGTCAGATACCTTCTGAACGTGCAATGTACTCAATCATAGGTCTAATGAGTGATGAGTACAAGGAGACGATGACCTCCCCTGATCTAGATGTGAATCCCTGCACGATCAGGTGGGCAATGTAGAAGGTCTACCTAACTACGTTAGCAACGTGTGTGTCGAACAAATGGTGACTGACAACCTGGGTCCCCGGATCCCTGGTAACTCCCTCTGTGCTCAGTGGATTGCCACCTATATGGCAGCTAGGGGTAACCTTGTTCTTCCCGAAGGGTATGACTATGCATTTCCCGGCATTTAGCTGTAGGCCATGTCCCTGGCACCAGATATCCATATCTGTGAGGCCCTTCTGAAGGATATCTGTGTCAGATGTCCATCCCACTATGGCACCCGGTTCGCAGTCATCTGCAAACATTGTCAGCCATAACCCCCCTGTGTTTGCTTGTACTTTGGAAATGTAGATGCAGAAAAAGAGTGGACCCAGGACTGAGCCCGGTGGGACACCGCCTGTGACTGGCTGTGAGTCTGACATGGTGCCAGCAACTATGACCGTGTGGGTTCTGTCACCTAGCCAGTTTGCAACCCATCCTGCGATGTACGGGTTCACATCCAAGCCGATGGGTTTATCAATGATACCTGAGGGGGGTATTGTGTTGAAGGCCTTTGCCAGGTCGAGGTAGGCTGTATGGACTGCCTGACCCTCATCAATGGCCTCGGTGACTGTTCCTAAAACGTCAACCAAGTTTTAAACGCATGATCTGCCTTTGACCAAGCCAAACTGGGTTGGATGCAAAGTATGCAAGTCCCCTATGTCGTCATCTATGAGTTCCATTATGATCCTTCCCCATGGCTTTGCAGATAAGGCTTGTCAAGCTAATGGGATGGTAATTACCAAGGTCAGTGGAGGCACTGCCCCTGTGAAGTGGGACTACAGTCGCCGTGCGCCACAACTTGGGTACGTTACCTGAGGTGAGGCTAAGATTAAACAGCTGGCCTAACTGTGGGTCTAATTCCTCAATGAGTTCGTGGAGTACACAGCCGGGACACCATCTGGTCCCATGGATGCTGTGTTCACTGCCTTGGAGAGAGCATGTCCCACCTGTGCGTTACAGAAGTTTCGGGGGCCACAATCCTCTGGTACAGACATCTCTCCATGTGGGGAGGGGAGATGTTTGCACCGAACCTGTCAGCCAGTATGTTGGCAATGTGTGTAGGTTCAGTAAACTTCACATCATTCTGAACCGAGTCCGAGCATATCTGGGAGCGTCCTCCCAGGTGTCCAACATAGCTAAAGAAGGCCGTATGATTGTCTGTCGAGTCCTTGGTGATATATCTGTTGGATTTGCCCTGGATGATGTCATGAGAGCTTGTAGTTCTTCACATATAATGAGCAAGGGTGTCATACCTTACAAGGATTCTGCTCTGTCTTGTAGTAGCTACCTCCTTTCATTGTAGAGCTTGTGTATGGCTGGTGTACACCAGACTGGATGCTTGGTATTGGTACAAAGACTCACAGTTGTGTAAGGGATTGCCTGACCCATGCAGTCCTGTAGGTGCTGGTAGAAGGCATATGTAAGTGATTCAGTGGCTTCAGTAATGTTTACCACTGGCTCAGGGGCCTTAAAGGAGACCACACTAGTGTTTAGGTGTGAAGTCGGCTTTTGAGAAAGCCATATGTATGGTAACCGGCACCACCCACAGCATTGTATGCCAATAGCAGAAGCTATTGTCCAAATAACATATTATTATTTTTATTATTAAATTATTTATTATTATTTATTTAGTTATTGTTTTAGCTAATTACACTTGAAAATGCCCGGTAAGACCGGGCGAAAGTGCTCGTGATCTACTTGTTTTGGTGGTGTTATTTTGACAATAAAGTGGCGAATCTTTCCTATTGGGACTTCTGAGGATTATTTAAAGCAGTTGCTAACCTGCATCTTTGGATGTACACCATTTGGGTTCAGTTTTGAAAAACCTGGTTGTCGTAGCACTACATAATATGGGTAGTCAAACAGACATCCGCGATTGGGGAACTTACAGCAGCAGTCAAAACCACTGGCCAGATGGAGACAGTCCAACAAGTTCTACACTTTACATATGCACATTGGAGTCCATTGTAGGACTCAAAAATTGATCTGTACGCAATATCATCCAGCTGCGATCGTTCTACCCAGAAGAAGCGACAGCCGTGACTATGGCACAGCTAGACATATGCACCACCAGCGTGTTTAAGGTTGATGACAAGTGTCCATGAAATGCAGGACATATGAACAGAAATCCCCAGATTTTCGAGTCCATAGAAGTGCATCCACATCCCAGTCCCGCACACATGAAGGATGTGTAATGGGTACCGTCAAGGGTTGCAGCCATGGGATCATGGGTATGCAGAAATGGGGCTCGGTGTTGTTTGGCAGATAATCTGTTGTCCCGCCCCGTGGGAGGGATGTGGGTATAGCACATGCCTTACTCCCCACTAATAATGCAAAGCATCCACCGGATAATGCTAAATGCAGGTGTGAAATGTGTACAGCCCTATACCAGTGTCCAGTAGGCAATTCCCATGGATGGACAAGCGTACGACCAAGATGGCACCCATAACTGCAAACCTGGTGGAATTACACAGCTGCAGTAAGGCATAACACAGGAAATACAGATAGGGACTACAGTAGACACTCCCCATACAAAGTCAGATCGCCGTGCGAATACCGACGTACACAGCACTCAATCTGCCAGCAACAAAATGAGGATCACTCGCTTCCATACTGCGGAACAAATGGGCGACCTGTGGAACACATACTAATGGCACACCAACAACGTCAACTAGGAAGGTCATAGGATGGTTAAACTATGGCATTCCCACTTATAAAGAACATCCTTCAATGAATTAATAGGATCTACATGTTTTGGTGGTGTTATTTTGACAATACAGTGGCGGATATTTCCTATTGGGACTTCTGAGGATTATTTAAAGCAATTGCTAACCTGCATCTTTGGATATACACCATTTGGTTTCAGTTTTGAAAAACCTGGTTTTCGTAGCACTACATAATATGGGTAGTCAAACAGACATCCGCGATTGGGGAACATACAGCAGCAGTCAAAACCACTGGCCAGATGGATACAGTCCAACAAGTTCTACACTTTACATATGCACATTGGTGTCCATTGTAGGACCCAAAAATTGATCTGTATGGAATATCATCCAGCTGCGATCGTTCTACCCAGAAGAAGAGACAGCCGTGACTACGGCACAGCTAGACATATGCACCACTAGCGTGTTTAAGGTTGATGACAAGTGTCCATGAAATGCAGGACATATGAACAGAAATCCCCAGATTGTCGAGTCCATAGAAGTGCGTCCACATCCCAGTCCCGCACACATGAAGGATGTGTAATAGGTACCGTCGAGGGTTGCAGCCATGGGATCCTGGGTATGCAGAAATGGGGCTCGGTGTTGTTTGGCAGATAATCCATTGTCCCGCCCCATGGGAGGGATGTGGGTATAGCACATGCTTTACTCCCCACTAATAATGCAAAGCATCCACCGGATAATGCTAAATGCAGGTGTGAAATGTGTACAGCCCTATACCAGTGTCCAGTAGGCAATTCCCATGGATGGACAAGCGTACGACCAAGATGGCACCCATAACTGCAAACCTGGTCGAATTACACAGCTGCAGTAAGGCATAACACAGGAAATACAGATAGGGACTACAGTAGACACTCCCCATACAAAGTCAGACCACCGTGCGAATACCGGCGTACACAGCACTCAATCTGCCAGCAACAAAATGGGGATCACTCGCTTCCATACTGCGGAACAAATGGGCGACCTGTGGAACACATACTAATGGCACACCAACAACGTCAACTAGGAAGGTCATAGGATGGTTAAACTATGGCGTTCCCACTTATAAAGAACATCCTTCAATGAATTAATAGGATCTACATGTTTTGGTGGTGTTATTTTGACAATACAGTGGTGGATATTTCCTATTGGGACTTCTGAGGATTATTTAAAACAGTTGCTAACCTGCATCTTTGGATGTACACCATTTGGTTTCAGTTTTGAAAAACCTGGTTTTCGTAGCACTACATAATATGGGTAGTCAAACAGACATCCGCGATTGGGGAACATACAGCAGCAGTCAAAACCACTGGCCAGATGGAGACAGTCCAACAAGTTCTACACTTTACATATGCACATTGGTGTCCATTGTAGGACCCCAAAAATTGATCCGTATGCAATATCTACCAGCTGCGATCGAGCGACACTGAAGGAGTGAACAGCCGTGACTATGGCACAGCTAGACCTATGCACCACCAGCGTGTTTAAGGTTGATGACAAGTGTCCATGAAATGCAGGACATATGAACAGAAATCCCCAGATTGTCGAGTCCATAGAAGTGCGTCCACATCCCAGTCCCACACACATGAAGGATGTGTAACGGGTACCGTCGAGGGTTGCAGCCATGGGATCCTGGGTATGCAGAAATGGGGCTCGGTGTTGTTTGGCAGATAATCCGTTGTCCCGCCCCGTGGGAGGGATGTGTGTATAGCACATGCCTTACTCCCCACTAATAATGCAAAGCATCCACCGGATAATGCTAAATGCAGGTGTGAAATGTGTACAGCCCTATACCAGTGTCCAGTAGGCAATTCCCATGGATGGACAAGCGTACGACCAAGATGGCACCCATAACTGCAAACCTGGTGGAATTACACAGCTGCAGTAAGGCATAACACAGGAAATACAGATAGGGACTACAGTAGACACTCCCCATACAAAGTCAGACCGCCATGCGAATACCGGCGTACACAGCACTCAATCTGCCAGCACCAAAATGGGGATCACTCGCTTCCATACTGCGGAACAAATGGGCGACCTGTGGAACACATACCAATGGCACACTAACAACTTCAGCTAGGAAGGTCATAGGATGGTTAAACTATGGCGTTCTCACTTATAAAGAACATCCTTCAGTGAATGAATAGGATTAATGTCAATTGACCATGGAATACACCTAATCAACATCAAAGAACCGCTGGCACCTTATGGCACACAATCCAAAACACACATAGGTAGATGAAACAGTCAACGTAGAAATTGTCCAGGACAGTGCCCAAATGTTATACAAAGGTTCCTTCATAGACAAGTAAGCGCTTTCACCTGTAGGCTCCGTCAGACTTACACATAACATAAAAGCATCCAGGCTTTAAATATCCCTCCTTACACTTTCATTGGTCAATTTCTCAGCAAACAATGAACAATTAACCACAGCATATAAAGCACAGACGCAATGTTAACTACACACACATATATTAACATCTCCAAAAACATCCTATTAAAACATGTATTATATGATGTTGTACTATGCCTAATACTCATCAATCAAAGATCTAACAATATATATAGAAGATATGTATATCATATCAATGTAATACAGTGGTAAACAACTGAAAGAGTGGACTAATGTGTGTTAACTGTATATCTGTACCTAAACTACATTCCTGTTACTTGGGTTTAAGCCACCTGCTTCTCAAAAGAGGCTTAATCAGTGTTTCATCAGTCAGCCCTGGTGTGTGGTCAACTCTCCACCTAATAATCCATCTCAATCCGCATTCTAAAGCATAGTTGATGAGTTCCCCCCTCGGGTATTATAACCTAGCCTTTGTAAAACACTGAATGTAAACGTATGCCTTGTGATGTGCTCATAGCCGGCCGTAGGCATACGCCAATCCTGCGGCTGCCTAGGGCGCTGCACTAGTAGGGCCACCTGTCTAGTAGGTATGTCATGTAGGTACACCAGGATGGGGGCACCATGTGTTGTGGTGGTGGGCGCCATGGAGCCCTATAGCCTAGGGCAGTGGTCAATCTAAGGCCGCTGCCGTAGGAGGGGTAGTACGGTCTGCAAGTATGTGCTGAAGTGCACATGAAACAGCGGTCTACAAGGATTACCCATAGTGGCGACACCTGCACAGACAGCTATAGCGGGACACACACACGACCATGCATACAGCACAGATAGACATACACACACCATAAACAGGCAATTATACACAAGGTTTATGGCGTGTACGGGTACAGTGTCAGTACAGCAAGGATAGCTGTCTGCCACGATATCCAGCAGATGTCTCTAGGGCGTTCTGGAATACGGACGTTGCATGGACAATGAGTGGATATGCATCGTACCACAGTTCTATGTGTCAGCCGTGCAAATATGCGATACATGGGACAGACAGCTGTCCATGCAAGAGCAGCGCTATGGGCACAACATAGGTATGTATATATACAATGAGAGAGATACAGACGGACACATGTGGCAAGGCCGTGAGTGTAACGTACACAGCACCACCCCACCACACCACAGCAGGGTGCACGTGGAGAACACGCTACGGAGGTCGCCAACCACAGCAGGCACACAGGCAGTCCACGAGCTGCATCTCACCATCCACAAACACAGGGATGGCGGCAGGATATAAGTGTTCTGCGGAAACTCTAAAGCCATACCCTATGAACCCATGTGGCTGGGAGCATAGACACACACACACACATCTGGCAGGCATGGTGATTGACCACACCCCCGCATACCCAACCGCACAACAGTATGACACAGGTATGGAACGCGCTACGTGGACCACTGAACACAGCACCGTCAGAGGCACACGTCCAGGTTGGTGACAACATCCGTAAAGGAATAGCCGCCGATAGCCAAGGTATGTGTTGCCAAGCGTCTAAAATAACTACACTCTACTAGGGCAGCTGTGAACACACACACCCCACACACACACGGGGAAGGGCCGGGAGTCGAACCTACGCCTACCTATATGAACTCACTACAGCATGATGCATTTACAGAACGCGCTACCAAGATTACTGAGCACAGCGCTGTCAGAGGCATACTTCTAGGCGGGTGACATCATCCATAAGGGAATAGCTGGCAATAGCCAAGGTATGTGTTGCAAAGCGTCTAAAAGCATGTCCATCTGCAGAGGCAGCTGGAAACACACACACACACACACACACACACACACAGGGAAGGGCCGGGAGTCGAACCTATGCCTACCTACATGAACTCAGTACAGCATGATGCATTTACAGAACGCGCTACCAAGATTACTGAGCACAGCGCTGTCAGAGGCATACTTCTAGGCGGGTGACATCATCCGTATGGGAATAGCTGGCAATAGCCAAGGTATGTGTTGCGAAGCGTCTAAAAGCATGTCCATCTGCAGAGGCAGCTGGAAACACACACACACACACACACCTCACACACACATGGGGAAGGGCCGGGAGTTGAACCTACGCCTACCTACATGAACACACTACAGCATGATGAACTTACAGAACGCGCTACCGAGATTACTGAGCACAGCGCTGTCAGAGGCATACTTCTAGGCGGGTGACATCATCCGTAAGGGAATAGCTGACAATAGCCAAGGTATGTGTTGCGAAGCGTCTAAAAGCATGTTCATCTGCAGAGGCAGCTGGAAACACACACACACACACACACACACACACACACACCTCACACACACATGGGGAAGGGCCGGGAGTCGAACCTACGCCTACCTACATGTACTCACTACAGCATGATGCATTTACAGAACGCGCTACCGAGATTACTGAGCACAGCGCTGTCAGAGGCATACTTCTAGGCGGGTGACATTATCCGTAAGGGAATAGCTGACAATAGCCAAGGTATGTGTTGCGAAGCGTCTAAAAGCATGTCCATCCGCAGAGGCAGCTGGAAACACACACACACACACACCTCACACACACACGGGGAAGGGCCGGGAGTCGAACCTACACCTACCTACATGAACTCACTACAGCATGGTGCATTTACAGAACACGCTACCGAGATTACTGAGCACAGCGCTGTCAGAGGCATACTTCTAGGTGGGTGACATCATCCATAAGGGAATAGCTGGCAATAGCCAAGGTATGTGTTGCGAAGCATCTAAAAGCATGTCCATCCACAGAGGCAGCTGGAAACACACACACACACACCTCACACACACACAGGGAAGGGCCAGGAGTCGAACCTATGCCTACCTACATGAACACACTAGAGCATGATGAACTTACAGAACGCGCTACCGAGATTACTGAGCACAGTGCTGTCAGAGGCATACTTCTAGGCAGGTGACATCATCCGTAAGGGAATAGCTGACAATAGCCAAGGTATGTGTTGCGAAGCGTCTAAAAGCATGTTCATCTGCAGAGGTAGCTGGAAACACACACACACACACACACACACACACACACACACACACACACACACACACACGGGCCGGGAGTCGAACCTACGCCTACCTACATGAACACACTACAGCATGATGCATTTACAGAACGCGCTACCGAGATTACTGAGCACAGCACTGTCAGGAGGCATACCCCTAGGTGGGTGATATCATCTGCAGAGGCAAGGCAGCTGATAGGGAATGAAGACAGAGTGCGCAGTCACACAGCATGTTACCATCCCAAGGTGGGCGTACAGTAACACGGTAGTGCTGCAGTCGGGAATACCAACTAACTACGGAGCAGTACATCACAACATGGATACGGGATGCACCACATACAGTATACCCTATGAGAGGGCATCCGGCATGCACGATGTAGGCAGCCATTGTGGCAAAACAACCACATATGACTCACCTGGATGGTCACCATGGCTATGCAGGATGTCATTGGCCATGGCTACATGCCTAGTAGCAGACATCAGTGCCGACTGTAGTGTGTACCCCCGAATGGTGTACTGGCCATGCCCTCACACCTAGCGGTTGCGAAGGGGAGACAGACATGCTCACGGGGTATCAACGCAGACGGGAGCGGTGTGCACTGTACTGTGTGTCCATCTACACAGCTGCTTACTGGGCATGCTCAGACACTTAGAATCTGCACAGTGCCGACATGCATACAAATGGGGCGAAATAATGGGAGGCAGAATGTGGACCGTCGTGTGTCCACCCACACAACAGCAACCCGGCCATGCCACAGATGTGGCGGTTGCGAAGGGGAAACAGGCATGCACACGGGGTATCAACGCAGAAGGGCGCGGTGTGCACTGTACTGTGTGTCCATCTACACAGCTGCTTACTGGGCATGCTCAGACACTTAGAATCTGCACAGTGCAGACATGCATACACATGGGGCGAAATCATGGGAGGCAGAATGTGGACCGTCGTGTGTGTCCACCCACACAACAGCAACCCGGCCATGCTCACACACGTAGTATGTGCTACGCGCCATCCGGCATGCAGACGGAGTGCACACACCGCAAGTCACGGCCAGGTAAACCCGTACACATGCACAGGGTGGACACACATGCAGTTACACGTACACACACAGATGACAGCACAGGCGTCACGGGTGCAGGCTGAACATGTACACACTGCAGTGAACACTGTAGCTGCCATGCCAGCACCATGTCATCGGTGCAGCAGAATGCCTCACGGTCCAGCAACAGCATGTGACATATGTCCACAAGACTATGTGGCGGTGTACGTCCATCGTGCAGAGTACACATGTACTATCAATGATCCCACAGGTGTGATGTAGTCCACCCATACCGGTATACATGGACAGGCATGCTCCACACATACCACGGGCCTGACACAGATATGACACATGACTGCAGCTGTACCACAGTGAAACAATGTCCGGATATGTCACATATGTGATTTCCTGGCTGTGTGCATGGACTGCACGCAGGACACATATGAAGCCTGTGATGTACCACATGCATAACACAGGCGTACGTGGTAATACACACATGAAGGGAAGGCGAACACATGTCTGTGGTATGCACCCCCTACAGGGTGTAGCGGTGTTCACTGGGACACATACCCTTGTACAGTTTGCCTGTGACAGCTGTGATACCATACCGCAGTCCATGTTCCATGTATGTCGACACACATGTCACAACGTAGCAATGCATACACACATGGCAACAGGGATACATGTGACACGTGTACTGTGCACGGTGCAGCCATGCATGAGCGGTGTCCGGTGTCCATAACACAGTTGCAACCCCCTACCACATGCATACCCATCATGGGGGGCCGTCATTTGGTGGCATAGTAACAGCACGCATGGCAGTCTGTGTGTACACCATGTGTTTAAACACCTGTCCACATGCATGTGTGCAGGTGCTGGTCACAGGTGTGGCACACACCATCCTACCCTGCCATGTGCATACAGTCTGCTATGTCACCTTTACATGACAGCGCTGCCATAATGCATACCCATCGGCCATGCGTCATCGACCATATGTCACATGGCCACTGTAACCCCTACCACCTCCCAAGTGCAAATATTGGCACAGCTGCCAGATACAGTGGTAGTACACAGGATGCACTACATACCGCTGCATGCCTGCACATATCCCATATAGCGGGTGTGGCATTCCTAGCACCAACATGTGTGCAGGAATGTGTGCCCATGTATGCCACAGATCGGGGGGACTATGTGCCACGTGCCACACATCACTGTACACCATGGTAGACATCTGTACCTACCTCAGTGTGGGGTGCATGGATGTGGATGGTGCAGTACATGCAACACGTCATCCCTCCATGTAGACATGTGTGGTCACCACCATGTCAGTGTGTCAACATGTGTGTATGTCTGCTGCCTGTTGTGAGGGTGTATGCAGATATAGTGTTGTGACTGGACACTGACCACATAGGGTGACCATCCCGTACTGGTGCTGCATTGTACAGCCCTGTCAATGCCATACCTGTGAGCCTTACTGGCCACCTGTGCAAGACCACCCCCTGTGATATGGTGCGTGGGTGCATTGTCTTGTGAGGGTGCTGACCACACAGACAGGTGTCCCCATCTGCACACAATGGGGTGTGTGCCATAGAGGTGTATGCACTGCAATTGCAGACATATTCCTGTACCGGTACAGCATCCGACTGCTGCACACCGTGCACCACAGCTGACAGGTGACACCTGTGGTCAGTAGCCAGCACACTGCGGACGACACATGCAGAATGTCACCATACCTGTACTGTGTCATGTCATGTATGTGATGTCTCTGTCCACCGTAGCCTGTGGCACCGACCACAGGCGTCAGGTGCAGTATATGTTTGGACATGTGCGTCATGTACCGTGTAAGCAATGTTACACTGTATATGGCTCCGTGCTCCGCAGGTTTATGTGTATAACCTCTCTTCTTGCAATCCCGACTGTCTGTTCTCTATATCACAAAAGCTCTGCACCTGCTCCCATAGTATTCCTACATAGGTAAAGTACATGTATACTAAATGGAGTACTACACTGGCCTAGAATCCCCTTGTGTACCCACTTCCCTATAGGTGCCTTCTGACCCAGTTACACAGCAAATGCATTCACATTCTCTGGCATGTCGAAGGGTCAATTGCTAGCGACCTCTCCTGTTCAGATGGTGAATCTGGGCGTCCTGGGCACTGTTACAGGTGCCTCATGGACACGGACAAGCCGCACCTCCCCCACTGAACATAATACATGTGACAGATGCAACTATATAGCCAGACAGGGGTCTGTGCTCTCTCAAACCATGACCGGCAAGACCAAACGGGAGAGGAAGGACACCATGCACACCACAAACCCAGTGTCACATGTGACTATCGCAAATGCTAATCAAACACATGAACACACTAAGACATACCTGGAGGCACTGTTAAAACATGTCACGAACCTAACGAGCCCTCTGAAGCAGACACACAAGCAACTGCCTCCACAAGACATAGGACATGCAACACATAGTTCTCAACGTCAGTGTGTAAAACAGTCAGAGCCCCAAAGGCAACACACACAATGCCAGACACACTTGTAATGGGTGACGCCACTGTCAGACACACCGACGTCCCACCCACCAGACTGAACAAGGGAATGATCACAGTAGGCTGCCTGTCGGGCGCTGGAATCCGCCACATAACACACGCACTCAGGTCACTCCACAGCATGTACAGGTATGACGCGGTCATTGCCCATGCTGGTGTCAACGACTGGAGACATATCACCCTGGGGTACATTAAAGGAGACATAGAGGGCCACTCAGATTGTGTAGCCCAGGCCAGCATGTCCCTGACCCTGGGCAGTATCCCACCCTCATCAAGTATGATGCCACTATACTGGCTCCAAGTGGTCACCCTTGATAATGTGCCTGGTTACCGGTGTCAGTCTGAGGGGATCCAGATTCCTCATACCTGGGATGACATGCATGGCACGCCACACCCCTTCGCAAGGGATGGCTCGCACCTGTCGCCCTTGGTCTTCAAGGGTTTGGCTAAGGCACCTGCCACCCCCACAGTGCCCACTGCAGGCAAGGCTGGAATGATAAACCTACCACCCTACACTACAAACCTGGACAACAGACAGGGTAATACTGCTCAGTGCCAGTGGTCTACGCCCAAGCTGCACACCCTCAAATGCCCTCCTCAGTATGGAGGACATCGATGTCAGTGCTGTGACTGAAACATTGATCAGGCTGCTGAGAGCACCCCAGCACTATCAGGTCATACCCCATATCACGCGTTCAGGACCATAACCCGGACCTAACACAGAAGGAGGGGGAGTCTCCATTTCCATGAAGGATACACACACCTCCAGGTTGGCAGAAATGCACGTAGCAGCGGGGAATATCCAGGTGCAATTAACCATGGGTAGGACTGCCCTACAGTTTGTTGCATGCTACAGACCACCCTCCCAAACCTAGGATACCTGCACAGCCTTCCTGAAGACACTGGCGAGTATGAATGCTCTCACAACACCGTCATATTGGGTGACATCAACCACCCATACATAGACCGGGAACATTACCCAGGACACAACACCCTACACCAAAGGTTCCAGGTGTTCATACACCTGATTGCTGTGGAACAACCATGCACCATACCCACAAGGGGGGGAACTATACTAGTTCTGATCATCACACATGGGGACGACATGCTCCACACAGGATGTACATCCCTCAATGGTGAGGTCAGACCATATAGTGAACTCACTGGAGATCCGCATCCTGCACCCAACACCGGCATGGGAGACCACAGTGAAGACCTCTCCACAGCGAACCACACACGTCATATGACTGGTGTGGTACCCTACAAGGCCTCCATGCCAGTGGTAAACACAGGCCACACTGATGAAACCCTTACAAATGCCTTCTATGAGCACCGCCAGGAATGTCTGCACCAAGCGATCCTGATAACATCAGGACCTTGTCCACCAAAGGCAGGCACATGGTCTGGTGGACCCCAGCCATTGACAAACCGTACAACAAGAGTTGAAAGCTAATACATGACAGAGCAATATCAGTACCAGGGAAGGCATCACTGATTAATACCGGCGTTAACATACGATCACTCATACAATCATCCAAGGCTGCCTGTGGGACTGGTACTGCAAAGGACACATAAGCCAACCATAAGGCCTTCCTTAGCTATGGTAGGAACATGGGTGGAAGCACACAGTTATGCTCAGAATTACTCCAGAATGGTACAATGATCACTGAACCCACAGACATTGCCAACAAACCAGCAGACATGTTCCGTGCATACATCTACCCTCCCCCCCCCAAGAGGGGACGTATCCATCCCACCAGAGTCTAGCCTCCCAAACATCCCGTATGCCCAGGAGAGAGCTGATATCTGTTAAGCAGTGAACACAGCATCAATGGGAACAGATGGTGTCCCTGGCTGTGTGCTACACAACCTCATTGAGGCCCTCACCCCGCACATAAGGCTGCTGTTTCATCTTAGCCTTACTACAGGCTACGTCCCCGATGGATGGCATACGGCAACTGTGGTCCCACTACACCAGGGTAGTGCTCTTATGGACTCTATACATCCCTGCCCTATCAGCTTGACAAGCCTTGTCTGCAAAGCTGTGGGGAGGTCCATACTGGAGCCCATAAATAAAGACATTGGTGTACAGCAAATACCGGAACATACCCACATTGGCTTAGTCAAGGGCAGATCCTGCCTCCCAAACCTGGTCGACCTGTTTGGAGGAGTCACTAAGGCCATTGATGGGGGTACGTCGGTTTGCACAGACTACCATGACCTGGCGGGAGCGTTCAAACCACACTCCACGTGGGCATCATAGAAAGGCTCACCAGCGTAGATATAGAGACATATGTCACACGATGGTTTGCCAACTGGATGGAGGTCAAACCCCACAGGGTTTGTGTTCCTGGTGCCATGTCAGACTCCAAGCTGGTCCCGGGTGGTGGCCCACAGGACTCAGTCCTGGGCCCCCTCTTGTTCGGCATTCAACTTTCCAATGTGCATGCAAACATAGGGGGATTGTGGCAGACAAGGTATGCAGATGACTGCACACCGGCCACCATACTCAACACCCCATCAGACACGGACATCCACCTGGGGTCTCATAGAAATGGATAACTGGTGCCAGAGCCATGGCCTGATGCTACATGCCAGGGAAGGTATAGACCTACCCTTTGGGAAAGACATGTTCACCCCGAATTACCATATAGGTGGTAATCCATTAAACATGGTGGACGTGATCAGGGACATGGGTACCAAACCTGTCGGTAACCTCTCTCGACACTCACATTGCCAATGTGGTTGGGAAGACATTCCACTGTGCCCACCTAGTCATGAAGGGATTCACATCCACATCAGGGGAGGTCATTGTACCCCTGTACTCCTCACACATCAGACCAATGATTGGGTACAACTCCACATTTGGAATGTACCTAACCTGACACCTGCAGCACTTGGAAGGACCTCAAACATTCCACAACACAGGGATAAAGGTGCTGAAACATATGTCACACGCTGCCCGACTGAGGGGACTCCGGCTGTATACCTTCTCATACCGTCTGCTCTGAGGTGATCTGTGCCTGACATACACGGCCATGTCCGACCTGGGTGACATGGACATGTTCCACCTCCTAGGCTCCAAACAACCACGGGCACAGAAGCAACTGACAGAAACCTCAGCACGGACATAAATAGGACATGCTGGAGGGACAGGGTCATCGCCCAGAGACCCCCTACAACATGGAAAAGATTCCCAGCCCATGTGAAGCAGAGCCCCTCACTGACTCTGTCCAAGAGTAATCCTGACGTGTGGATGGGTGATCGTAGGTATGCGCCAGGCATCATCTCTGTGTCACTGCTGGACAGAGGGACAGCGGACCAATGGATATAGTATCCTCATCCTAAGGGGTGGTGAAAGCCACACACACTCTGGCTAGGCTTACACATGCCATAGGGCACATAGCCTGGTATGTACCTATGCACCTATGTACCTATGTAGGAGTCCATGCAGGTTGCGGGTACCTGTGGTATGCTGATATTGCCAGATGTGCCTGTGGGTAACCCACAGCTACACGTGGGGGACTGATAACATTGCTCCCAGTAGGCACATGCAAGTACACCATATGAGGCATAGAGGTTAACAGAACCAACATGGTGCTACACATGTAACCATCACGCATACCGTGTGCACAGCTCAATGTATGCTGCACCTGCACTACATGGTATGTCTGCTGCATGATGTCAGTACACAACCCACGTCACATACGCACCTGTCACCTGTCATACACAACCACTGCAACATACACATCACGCACTATGCGGACACAGGTATCACATACACCTCTCACTAACTTGTCCACCCTGTGCATCAGAATATATTTGCATAACCGTGCACTGATGGTGTGGATGACAGTGCTGCGGCAGTGGCTTCATCATATGCACAGGGTGATATGTGTGCCAGGGGCATAGGCTGTACCAATGGATGACATCATGTGTGTGTGTAAGGGCCGGTGCATTTACTGGGCATGACTGTGCAGAATGCATGTGGATGTGGTGGAGCCCTACAGTTGTGTCTGCTGTGTGTGGGTATGTGTGTACACAGTTCAGCCATCTGTGATGCCTACACGGGGTATACTTGGCAGCCCCAGACTGTGCAGTGCAGGTTGTACGGCTCACTGTGTCCGTCTGCGGCCACGTGACCCGTGCCTGCCTGGGGTCGCACGGGCACTACCGGGTGGAGGTATGGAGTGGCCACTCTCCGATGACACATGTCCACTGGAACCGTGTCCACGCTGGGACTGGCCAGGGCCACGTCCACGTGGCCTGCTGTGTCCTGGTGTGGTTGGTGTAGCACCAGCTGCACTGCTGCTGCTACCGGCACTGTGTGAGTGGGCATGAGAGGTGGCACGCACACGTCGACCTACACTAGGTGGTGTTGCTGGCCTACGGCCACATGTCCTACGCCTCACCCCTACCAGGTGTTCCAGCACAGACAGCTCACGCTCGCGGATTGACATGCCTCGGTCGAGGATTCCAACCATCTCACCTAATCGCCTATCCAGAACATCAGCAAGCTGCTGTTGAGCATTCGCCAATGACTAGATGTTCTCATTTAGGGAACGGATTGCGGCCCTCTGCAGCCTCTGCCCTTCTTGGTTCTGCCGTTCAGCACATGCCTGTGCCACCATTACAGTCTGGAACATGCGTCTGGTGATACCAGCTGCTGCACCCTGTACAGCAGGTGCATGTCTACCAGAGCTCCTCCTACGAGCAGCACCAGCCACATGCCTGTGTGGCACATCACCAGTCATTACACTGGCAACATGGTGTGTACCCGCACCTTCTGTAGCCACCACACATTCCTGCTCAATGCCAACAGACGCTGACTGTCCTTCCTCTATGGGCAACGGTGATGTGGTATGTGTTGGCATCAGAACCATGTGCGGAGATGAAGGGGACATAGGTGGGATGTTAACCAATGGCACAGCTTCTGCCCGTGACAACCCTGCCTGTGCCTCATGCATATGGTCATCACCACTAGTATCTGTGGGGACACTAGCATCAGATGGACCGCAGGAGGGGAACGCACCTACACCACCTGTGAATACAAAGACATACTGTAAGATACATTACACACACGCAGACACACACACACACACACACACACACACAGACACACACACAGACACACACACACACACAGACACACACACGCATGCAGACACACACATGCAGAGACACACACATGCTGACACACACACGCAGACACACACACATGCAGACACATCATGCATGTGATATTGCAGATGGCATGCAGCATTCCCACACCACAGCTCAGTGAATGCAGGCCAGACATTAATAGTGGTAGTATGCATACTGCCCTGGGGTGCACACTACATCAAGCAGGTGTCATTTCAGTAGGCATGCAGTACACACACTCATGGTAGTTTGCATGCATCAACGTGATACACCGTGTAGCCACAGGCAGGTTAACAGTACACATGGCTGGCGTCACTTTGTCATGTACTCCACCAACATGTGCGATAACATGTGGACATGTGACAATGGTGCCCCACCACATGCACCACATCAAACTGGACGTCACAGTGCAGTGTTATGTGTACAGGCTACAGATAGAATGCATGTGTAACAAAGATGCATGTGCAGGTGTGGTTGGTGTGAGCTGTGTACATAGCTGTACAGTGGGGAGTACAGGCACTGTGCCACTGCATGGCAGCAAGACACAGGTATGTTTCTGTGCGATGTGTAACATGGACGCATTGCATTGCCATGTCTGCAACACAGTCATGCTGTTCCACAGCACGTATATGGTAGACATTGGTGGCACCTCCAGTGGCTGCAGACAGGCATTGCGGTTGTCTGGTGTACCACATCAGATGTACAGGTGGTCCACTACAGCTATGATCGCACTATGTGTGGACAAAGTGCAACGGTGGCTACCCACTCCAGATGTACTGTGTGGCAACATGCCTGTGGGTATCACCCATGGCCATGTTTGACTGGGTCATGGACAATTGTGTGTGATGGGCATCGTGTACACATCCCTGTGATGGCCCATGTGACATACACCCATACTAGTCTGAGGTGTCACAATCCCGAGGGCTATGCAGACAGTGTGGATGTCTGCTATGTCAGGCGTAGGTCATGTCATGGTGTGACAATGTTGCAGACAGAACACCACGTGCATGGGACATGTCATGTGCCATGTCACAACGTGTGCACACAATGCAGGGGCATAGGTCACATTGGTAACACCTGTGTGCTGGCCAGATCACAGCTGACTATGTGGTACTGTGTGCATACCACAAATGGCATTCTGATGCATACTACATATGCAGCCATTGTAGAACACCTCCACCATTGTATGCATAGCTGACTGCACATATCACACCGATGGGTTATGTGGTGTCATGCCGGTGTATACTAACGGTTGTATCTACTGTACATGGGTGGCGTGTGTGTCAGGTGGTGCAACCTGTATACCGTGACTGGAGCAGACCCAGGTGTGCATGTCATACCTGGCCACATGGCGAATATCTATACACTGTAACATGCCTGTTACTAGCAACAATCTCACCTGCGACGGACCCATGGCTGTGGGACACGCCAGAGGTACCTGTATAGGGGCGACACAACAGTATACACATTATCCATTACTGTAGCCACAGTAAGCACTGTGCATGTCACATCATGTACCTGTGTGGTAGCATGTGTTATGCACATGTCTGCAAACACAACGTAGCATACTGTAGTATGCAGCTTGTGTGGCCATATACCTGGCATGTGTTGGTACATTATGTGGTGTACTGTGACACCCACACCTACGTCAGTTATCATACACACATGCAAGACTGACTTACCAGGCAGCTCCAGGCTCGTTGGTTGGGAGACACCCACCTCCACGATGGCAGCGAGTGTTTCTGCATGATGTTCCCTGGGTGTCCCCAGACTGGCCAGGAGCTCCTCCGTGTGTGTGAGTGGGTGCTGGGTTGGTGGCCCACCACCTGTCCCACCTTGTTCTCTGGCAATTGTGGTGGTGCAGTGTTGGCATATCTGCTGGTAGGTGCGGTTGTTGCCACCCACGTTGTTCAGCCTCCTGCGCATATCCTGCCACAGGTCATCCCGCTGCTGTGCTTGCTGTGGAACATGGCTGAATAGCAGGTCATAGTTGTCATGGAGCAATGGTATAATTACGTCATCCTCCTGGCGGCTGAAGGCTGGCAGCCGGGAACGTGGCATTATCTGTAAGACATAATGATGGTGACAGGTCACATTTACACTGATGTACTGGCATACCGCTGGACATACATTGCTATGACATGTACGACATCTGCACAGTAATCTCTGCGATGCATCATGGCAGTGACACAGCTGACGTTTTGCCATCACACCATTAAGCAGTGGGTATCATATCATATCTGTGTGTCAACTCATCACACTGTACACACGCCATGTTGATGGTAACCTGCTGTGGACATGTGTACCTGCCTGCACCTGTGTTCATACCAGTTGGCACGTGTCCCAATGTGCACACAGTTCTACTGTTCACCTGGATGCTGTGTATATGTCACTAGGCATCACGTACGCAGCCATTATGAACGTCAGCGGTGGCACTGCACACATACACATGGACACCTGTACATGCATGTGTTGTGCCATGTATATCTACACAGCACTGTACGGGTGTTGGACAACCTGCCACGGCTCACCTGTATTGCACATGTGATACACATGGGACATTGTGTAACCATATGACATTAGCAGGGAAGGTCATGCATAGCATGTGCGCGCACGTTGTACACACCAACACACAGCACCTGTGACACCACAGGGTGCATCAGTGCCACATTACTGCTCTGGACGGTTGATAGTGCAAGTGCCATTTGTCCATCGCACCATGTATGACTGTGATAGCACGTGCAGCCTTGCTGGGCAGGGCTGCATGGTATGGCAGGGTATGTCACATACATGGCACAGGGATGTGTCCCACCTCTTGGGTACTGATATTGGCAGGGTGGCTGTCCATTCCATATGTCATTGCTATGTGTATATGGACATTACACATGTCTATCATCATGGTGTGGACAATGGCCTTCTGCACGGTAGGCAGCATGCTGCTTGGTGGGGGTGTGTATGGTGCATGCTGGTATCGCACATCCATGCATACACATTACCCCTGATAGGTGCTATGTGCTGCGATATTGTTCAACACAGTGCTGTATGTGCCCACACACTGCTATCACGTGCACATGGATGGTTGCCTGGCCTGACATGGGTACCACATATGTCTACATCCAGTGCCTGCTGCCACCCCCATGTCAGCTGGTGCACCACACAGCGCCATCCCTCCCACAGGGACCGTGGTGTTGGGCACAGCATAGGTATCCATGTATGGGGACAGGGATGTTCACATAGCAGGGGCACTGATGGTATCATCCATCGGACCATACACATATGACGCACACCTCACACACACAGCCCATTCAGTATGTTGTTCGCAACACTAACACAGCTATACTGCTAGGCCAGGGACATTCCCAGACGTACATACACAAATGCGTGAACATCTGTCTGTGGCATGGGCTACAATAATGGTGGGGTTCAACACATAATGTGCTTGAGTGTGGCTGGCGCAGACGTTCTGTGCACATGTCTACACAGTAAGCCTGTTCTACAGTAGCCAGTGGTGATGTGCTGTGCACATGTCAATGCTGCACATTGTGTTGGTGTCTGTCTGTCCACAGGCCAGTGGTGGGACACACAGGGGTATTAGTGAACATATATGCATGCCACCCTGTACTGCTGTACTGCTAGCTTCTCGGGTGCTAATGTGTCATGGACATGCACACCTTACCCGGACAGGTGGTAGTGGGTTGCCACCCGTACCCATCTCCTCTTGTGGGTTGCTATGATCCAACACCCTCTTTGTATTGTATGTTCAGGCTATGCACCTGTGTGGGGCATGTGGGCATGCAATGCACTACTGCGTACCTTTGCACCCATGGCAGAACATGTCACACAGGTACACTGGCAGCCATACACTTCACAGCTTGATGACGGTACAACACGTGTTGTACACACGTAACACATATCCTGTGGGACATGGTCATATGTACAGGCATGTCCAACAGTCACGTACCACTACTACCCCTACATAACGGATATGCAGTACATGTGGCGGTACAGAAACTGTCACATGTAGTCGTGCAATGCCCCCCTACCTACATGGTGTGGTACTGCCTGTGGGGGATATGCGTCTGCATCCATGCTGTGGCCATAGCTGACAGTTGTACATCGATATGTGCAACATACCTCATTTGGTGTTCTCATGGGTGCATGTTCAACATGGCTCTGCATTGTTTGTGTCTGTCACACAGTCATTGTTGTACATGGTTTACATGCCAGCCATGGCTTACTGTGTGTGATTCCATGTACTTCATTGGGATACCAGCATTGTACATTATAACAGCGTATTCCAGCCATCACATAGCCTTCCTAGATGACACTGTTAGCCAGCCAGTAGGAGGTGTTCCGCCATCTGCTCATAGGTCACACAGTACGAGGGCGGCTGACACCCATTCTGGGGACAGGGTTCTGACAGCTGTGGATGGGTGTGATGCTGTCAACAACCATGACTGCACCTGATGGTCACATCTGGATGGGTAACATTCACAACACACACATACCTTCACGTAGTAACACATCATCTACAGCAATGGACATTCCTGCCAGAACAATGTGTGCAGTATGTCTGTATGACCACTGCAGGCACCACTGGTGGCCCCCAGCATGGCAGCCAACAGCACCAGTGTATATCCCGTGGAACCATGGGTTACATCATTCACAACACACCTGTCTCAGATGACCTGTTGTGGATCACAGTGCAGTTCCACACATCATGTTACACTAGGCATCATGCACTGATATGTTGCGGACGTGTGAACGGCTGTGCAACTCAACATATGCACACATGACACATCACCTGGTACAACATATCTGTCACACAACATGTTATTGTGACCACCCTGTGATGGCATTACACAGGCTACGTGTACTGGGACATGTGATGGCTCACCGGTATATTCACCCTCTGGGTGTGTGTCTAGCCAAGTGTACAGTAGGCAGTGGTCTGAACACAGGGACACTGTACATTGACCTACTCTGTCACTGCAACTGTTCACTATGCTCATACTGTACTTATACAGGCATGTGGTATCTGATCACTATGACAGTCCTGGTCGACCACACTGCTGTGGCACACATGACCTGCGGACATCTGCCTGGGGTGTGGAGCACACATGTACATCTTCACATGCTATACTGCCTCTGTGGCAGTGTCACATTACTGTCTCCAGCAGGGCTGTAACAGGCAGGCACGGCATGGGGTCATGTGGGACAATGCTTGCACCTTCCACTGTGCTGCACACAAGCAAGGCACACACACTAGTGCACCACTCACATTTATCTGCAGTGCCTGGGACCTGCCTCCATGCTCTGCACAGCACACCTGCAAGTACAGATTGTACACGGATCATACCTCCCAGGCACATACCTGGACTGCAACACACACAGGTGAGGGGATCCCACATCACACAGTGTTTTGCACACATACTGGATATTTGCCGAACACAATGCATCATAGGTGCTCCATGTTCAGATACCCATGTTTGTGACCGCTAGACACATTGTAACACGCAACAGAGCTTACATTGTACACCACAGGTTACATGCTGTCTGTGTTGTCATACTGTACATTGGGCCTCAGACAGCTGATACTGCCATGTGCTGACAGCAACCCACACTTCCCTAGAATGGACACCCATGTACCCACACATGCTTGTGGCATGCACTCCACCTAGCTGGGTGACACATTACACAACACATACCATACCTACACTACCCTCAGCATGCACGATACCTCCATGTGTCTGGTGTGTTAAACCTGGGGTTATCCCCTTTGGTAGATGAACATATATGCTTCACGGCCCTGCTAGCCACACCCTGGACACACACCCATCGCAGCATACATGGAACATGTGTTCTACAGCCAGTACTACTGACGCCTGCTGACAGGGGTTGTTAATGGCATGGCACCCCGGCAGATGGACAGTGTACATAACTACGCTGACACATACCACAGTGCACTTCCGTAGCATGTACGCAATGGTAGGGACCATGCTATTCCACACAGAGACATGGCGGTACTGGCCTTTTCACAGACGCCACGGTGGTGGTCATGTTCCATGCACATCTGCTGTATGGGCACATGTGCAGGCTGTTGCACGGTGGTGTATATTCACATGTGTGGGGTGCATCACTTGACAGCCATGGTGGGTCCTTGTGGTCCATCACATGCTCCAAGGCTAGCTACCTACACATGACTGCCGCACATTGCAGTGTGGGTCCTCAGGCAGTGTGGTAGTATGTCTGTGTTGTTTGGCTACATCCACATTCGATGTCGCGTACAACAGTCACCCAGGCATTGCAGACTGAGATAATGTTGGCAACATGCCGGGCAATGGTGTACTTACCAACAATACACACTCTCACTCACTACAGGGTTGCAATCCATACATGGACATCGTAGTGTCCCTGTGGACACATACATGGTACTGCCATGCACACGTTATGTCCTAAGACACTGTCCCAATGTCACCTTCCGATCTTCCTAGCTGTTATGTCCCGCCAACGTGTTTGGTATGTGTCTCCACACCAGCCCACTGAATTCACTGCTAGCCTGTTGTCGGACATTGTGTACCTTGACCGTCACACTGCTGCATCTATCGCACTACACATGGGTGGCACTGCATTGCACGTGTGGGACTGCATTCGTACACCCATGACTGGACCATTCTGTATGGCACTGGGGCACATCCTCACAAACGTGCTTCACGCACTCATTGTTGACCTCCATGCCTTTACTGGCACCCTTGTTGGGCTTCTGTGTGCCACAGCACGCCACATACACATGCTGGCCACCTGTCATACCATTGCATGGGTGGTTGGTGTGGTACAGAGGGCAACAGATCAGACATTGTCCTCACATTGCCCTTCAGCACCATTCCACGTTCTGGTATTGGCAACGTACACATCCACCTGCCATCATACCCTGTGTCTCAGGATGTTAGGCTATATGACTCCTGGACAGGACACACAGTGGTGCAAGCATATCATGCTACCTACTACATGTCAGGTACATATGGCATTACACAGTCCTCAGTCATGGGGCCCCTCATGTTCACTATTTGCTTACATACACAACATGCTGTCACAGAGTACTGTCCATGCCTAGATATCCCACATCTACATACCTGGCACCATTATAGCTCCACCAGCTCATACTGATAACAACCATATGGGTGTCGGTGTGGCAGATACACCATGTGGGTGTCATGGCATCAGGATGCATGACACATGGTGCATGCACATCACCTTTGCATAGCAACATTCATCCACTGAGTATCACATGGATACTGTCCCCGTATATGCATATCAAATTGTACATGGTTGCTGTACACACAAATGCCCCACATGGTGCTGTGGTTACCGTATTCCACTGTGGCATGGGTACACATCTACAGGGCCACACCTATCTGTACTGTGTGTGATGCTGGTACATAGGTAGCCATTGTACCTTGGCATACACACATCTACACACGGGCAAGGTTACAATACCACATTCGTGGTGTACCTTCCACAACGGCTACGACTTTACATGGCACAGCATTGTCATGCCATGATGTGTACCAGGCTCAGACAGTTTACATATGCGGCTGACAGACGGAAAACACATCTGTACACATCTGCATACCACATACACAGGGGTGTCTTCTGCTCTGACATGGACCATGTCCTCCGCATTACTGATGCATGTAGTACTCATACATGGCAATTGCAGTGGGCAGTGTGAACGGACCACTCATGGATATGTGCACACATGCCACATTGCATGGGCTGGGCTTCTGTGTTACTTCCGCAGACACAACACACACCATGCTGTGGAACATAGGTCCTGTGCACATCCCACAAGGACACACAGTGGCACTGTTCATGTGATAGCTCCCTTGCTGTTTGAGTGACACGTAGTCATGGTACCACCACAGCAGCAGTACTGTGTAGACATGCAGTTGACACCCACCTCTGCTGTTCACTGGACACTACCATGGGGAGGTGACACTACTGTGTACACTGCACATGTGTTTACACATGGACCTGCCGGACTTCATTGTTGCCCACATTGCACCTGCTACAGATCATTTGGCCATGGTTACTTGGTGTTCCTTCCATTTCGGATGGCTATTATGCTACTACTCTGTCCCATATCTACAGGCCATATGTATCCTGTTATTGTACATACCAATAGGCAATAACTCCATTATGCATGGTATGCCTGTGATACTGTGTATGATGTCTGTCATATCCACCATGACAGCTTTACATTACACATAGTTGGCATAGTATCCCCTACTGCAAGGCATACGTGCACGTCGGGCGCACATTACGTATGACATCGACGGTATATGCCCATACACATGTGTGCTGTGACAGTATACATACATGTCCTATCCCCTGCTATGGCACTTCCTTGTTGGACATCCACTGCCAGCATCGGCGTGTGGTGTGGCATTGTTCTCTGTTATGCCCCCCTGTGGCAGCCCTTGTGTTATCCCGGCTGTGTACATGATGTCCCACTGCTGTGCACATGGTGTCCACAGTCGTTGGTATGCTCAGCAGGATAGCACTACATAACCACCTTTCACCACTCTCTGCATTATGGACAAGTATCATTACTTACAAACACCATTCACATACAGTACAGCTTCGTCATACACATCATGCATTACACACCCGTACATATCATGGGTTCTACATACCTTGTCAGTGTTTCCTTCCATTTTTCATTGCGTGTATTGGTATTCCGATTTGTTACTCTTTCCGTTGTGGAGTACTGGTTCGGTATGAGCATATGGTTTGAATATCCTGGGAGTCATCCTTATATCCGTTGATACCTGCAACATGTGGGTTCATCACACCAATAGCTGTTCCTCAGTGTGTACTTGTGCGCATATCACCTGTGCATCTACTCCATTCGTACATTACGCGTCGTAACTAGGGTATGGCTGCATTCCTCACCTGGGCGTTGGCTATTTGCCCTACCTTTGTGGAGATGGTCTGTATTGTGTTATGTTATGTGTAACTGCAGCCGCTATGTGTGGCGACAGGTACATTTCGCAGTGGTGTTAGCCATGGATTGTGTGTGTTGGGTATGGTATTATGTTTGACATGTGGGTGTCCCTGTCCTGACGGCGTCTGTTGATGGCGTTTTGCATTCGGATGTGTAACATAGCTGTTGTATTCCTTTAAACAATGGATGCAAGTATGCATCCGCTGTTGATAGTGTTTCCCACGCGAGATGTTGCGGTTATGCAGCTGTCATTGACTGCCTGTATGTTTGTGCTGCTATTACGGCTTGTATCCCTTTGATATGTGCGATGGGGAATATCGGAGGTTGTAGGTGACGGATACGGGTTGTGGGCCTTGCATCTCTACATACACGGTATGCTTGTCTGTGTGCTCCATCCCTGCCTGGGGAGTTGATAGTTAATTGTCTGTTGTTCTGGGAGTGTAGGTTGTGTTGTTGTCATGTGGTGTTGGTATCGCCTGCGTGTGTGCTTCCTGCATGTATTCCTCCATCACATCGGTGGTATATCTGCGGTTGTTTGTACGTGATGACTATCCCTTGTCATTCTGTCCCAGATATTTACAGTCATTGTGGTTCTGTACTTGGGATGGCCTGTTTGCCAGTGGTTGCCACCTATTCAGGTGGTGATTGCTTGTTTGACACTTGTAGAACACACAGCAGTGTTTACGGGCCGATACGTGGCCACGGTCAGTACCGGGGTAGCACATGCGTATTTCCGCGGTACATACATATTGCTGTGTAACTTTGCCGACGTATCGTTTTGCAATTAGCATATCGGTGTCATACATACGGTCATGATTAGTACATACGTCCTTTCCATTTCATGTGGGGTATATTCCTGTGGTACATTCTGGGACATTTTCACTTTGCATCGTTATACGTCGCCACACGCCTAGCCAGGGTGGGGCTCTCAGTACTACTTTGGGACTACTGGTGTACATACGCCTGTGGTTAGTGTACTGTATGCCTACACATGTTATTCCACTCCGCCTCTAACATGGCACCAACATACACATTTTACAGTGGCACACACATTACACTCGCACAGCGAAACACACGGCACCCTCACCGCACACATACACATACTGCGGCAGTCACAGGGACGGTTGCACACAGTACCTGCATGGGCCGCATCACCGGCGGCAGTGTCTACCTCCCCCCTCATATCATCATAGTATTACCCGCACATGTACTGTTACTGTACTGTGGCCTGGCGATCATTCTGACTCGCGGTTATGCATTTCGGTATGTTGACCTTTCCATGGGTGGCGGTTTCCTCTTCTGTTAAACCTCCCGGATGCTCAGGTTGTCCTTCACTATGTATACTATGTACAGATATCGCGTGTTACTTCTCTGTCACCTTACATCCCTCTGATTCCCTGTCTTACCTGTTGTACTTATATGTATATGTGTACATATATTTCTATATATGTAATTATATCTATCTACATATCTGTATATGCACATATCTACATGTCTATATGTATACACCTTGCGGCGAATGTGGCAGCATACAGCAACGCCGTCTGCTGTAGGACCCGCGTACGGTTCAGGTGTTGGCGTTCCATGCTCCGCTGGCTGTTGGGTGTACAGTGTTTGGGTGCTGCCTATGTTGGAGTCACACATGGGGCCACCCATACGGTACACTTTATGGGAGGCCATGTTTGTGTGCCGTCCATTTCACTGTGTGTGCAGGTAGGGAAGTGTCAGTCCATGGGGCCTACGCTGTCAGAGTATGTGCTATACGTTCCCTCTTTGCCAGGGCATAGGCATATTGGGTACGCCTCCGTCTGCCTACTGGGGCTGGCACAGTGTGTTCATGGTCCTGAACCCTCTGTGCCCGGACTGGCCTTGGCAGTTGTGGTGGGCTTTGTGGCCCTTCACCATTATGTCCCTGCAGCAGCTGCTTCCGCAGGATCATATTATGTAGCATGGCACATACTATGAATATGTGGGCACATGTGCCTGGAGAGTACTGCAGGGCTCCACCGGATGTATCCAAGCACCGGAACCATGATTTCAGCATCCCAAACACACGCTCTATGATTATTCTGGTTTGTGCATGTGCCTCATTATGGCGTTCTTGCATGTGTGTGTGTGCATTTCTGATGGGAGTCATCATCCACGGCTCCAGTGCATAGCCAGCATCCCCCACAAGGTGGCCTTGTGGGATGTCCCCCCTGGCAAATACCTGGTACAGCTGTGAGGCATGCCAGATATGGGAGTCGTGGTAGCTTCCAGGGCTGCCAGCACACACATCCATGATAATGCCCTGCGCATTGCACACGACCTGGCAATTGATGGAGGGGAATCCCTTGCGGTTTATGTAGCGTCTACCCTGCTCCCCAGGTGGTGACTTGATTTGTATGTGCGTACAGTCTATCGCACCCAGTACCTCCGGGTATTGTGCCACAAGGTGGAAGTGGCACATATTGCTAGCCAACTCCTCCTGAGATCTGGGGAAGTATATATGCTCATTGGCATGTGGTAACATGGCATCCAGAAACTGGTGTAGTACCCTGGATGCTGATGCCTGCGAGATGCCACATAGTATTACTTGTTGGACATAAGTATTGTGGCAGGACTAGCCACCCGGTGATGTAAATATTGGCTCAAGATGATTATCACTGTAGAAGTGATGACACCCAACCCCATGTGCAAAATAGGAAAAGGGGTTGAGGATGGATGGATGGACTTGTTGGACATAAACATCCTTTAAGAGTAGCATCCTTAATACAGTCTATAGAGTAAATATGCAGGTTGGAACCATAACTGGAGTGACTGAGAAAATAGGAAGCTAGAGAGAAAAGAAGGGAAAGGGAGAGTAGGAGTTAGTATAGAGGAGAGTGGAGAAGGGGAGAAAATGGTAGGAGAGAGGGAGAGAAATGGGTGAATATTAGCAAAATATGTGAGGGGAATGAGGAAATAAGTAAATAGTAGTGGCAGACAAGTAAGAGAAGAAAAGTTAAGATGATAGATTTTAAAGAAAAGGGGGATGAGGACAGGTGGTAAAGTAATAAGTCAAGGAGTTAGAAATAGCTGTGGTGAATATAGGATAGAGTTGGTGGTTAAGGGGGATGTTTTAGCCAGGAGTGGTATAAGCGAAAAGGCAATTGTTACTGAGGCAGTCTGTTAAGAGTATTTTAAATTGAGATGGGTTGATAATTGTTAGGATGGGCTGAGGGGTGATATTCTATATTTTGGAGATGTAGTTAGAGTGACTCATGTGCTTTATTGTTGGATTTAGTTACCTGTCATAAGGATTTATTGGAGGATCGGAGTAGACGAGTGTTAGTGTATGGATGGAGCAGCAGTTGAATGGTGGGTTTTTTATCAGGTTGATGTACTATTCTGTGAACAGAGGTGAGTTTAGTGTATGTCAAGTGGTCAGGCAGTTCTAGCCAGTTTAGTCAACATAAGGCAGAGCAGTGGATGTCTTGTGTTAGTAGCAAATTTTGAAATTTTATTGTAGCAGGTTTTAAGCTTGGCTAGGTCAGTTTTGTTAGATTTGTGAAGACAGGATGGGTGTGAAGTAGGGTGGAGAGTAGATGGGAATGGGTTATATCTGCTTTTGTTAGTGAGGAAAGGATTGATTCTATATAATACGTCTAATTTTATATGTGTCTTCTTGATGGACTGCAATAGGTATAAATCAAATTTCGAATTATTGTTGATTAAACCACCTAATAATTTTGTTTGGATGATGGCTGATATTATGGTGTTGTTGGAAGAATGTGTTTGGAATGGAGTAGGGAGATTGTGTGATTTGGTGGGGTGAATGAGCATCAGATTACGGTTGGAGGGGTTCAGACTTAGTTGAGATTAAAATAGTCATGATTCAACAGCTAAGAAGGACTGCTGAGTTGTGGATACCAGTTGTTTTAGGGAAGGTGCAGCACAGATAAGTGTTGAGTCATCTGCATATTGTATAATGGAGACAAGAGGAATAGATGTGAGTGGAGTTGGTTGGTAAATATGCTAAAAATTAGGGGACCTAGAATGGTACCTTGGAGTACTCCCAAGCTGACAGGTAGTAGGGAGAAGAGTTCCTGTTGCCATTTGAAGACTTGCTGTTGCCCAGATAAGTAGCTATGGAACCAAGCGAGTGAAGAGTGTTTAAATTTAAGGATGGTGAGTTCATCAAGTAGTTTCTGGTGGGAGACAGTGTCGAAGGCTTTGGACAGATCTAAGAAGATAAAAGAGACTAGTTGCCTGTTATTTCTGTGTTGGTTAATAGTATTAGTGAAATTTAGGAGGACAGTTGTACTTTGATGCTGTGTGTTAGGTAAGAGCTTATTATTTAGTAGGTAGTTTAGAAGCTGCATGTGAATACATTTTTCTAGAATTGTGGAAAGAAGTGGTAAGATAGCAATGGGCCTGTAGCTAGAGACCTTGGTAGAGTTGCCCCCTTTGTGCAGGGGAATAATATAAGATATTGTCCAGTTTAAGGGGACATAGTGTTCTGAGATAGAGCAGTTCATCAAAATAGTGACAGGATAGGCAATAGCATCTGCTGCTGTTTTTGGGAATTCTGTAGGTAGGTTATCTGCAGCACGGGTAGTGGATTTGAGTTTGGAGAGTATTTTTTATGGTGAGAGTTTGAACAGATTTAAAGGAGAAGGTGTCATTGGTGTTGCTAAACAGAGGTGAGATAGTTGGAGTAGTATATAGTTGAAGAAAATATGGAATTGTGCAGCAATGCTGTCAGTGTTGGAAGTAGTTATGGGGGTGGGGGGATGGATGCCTTCCCGGGGTAAAGGAGTTTTTATGGTGGATCTGAATTTCTTGGGATTTTTGTAGTCCTGTTGCTATGTAGCAGACTAGTATGTTTTTTGTCAAGTTTAACTTGAGATTTGGCTTTGTTTCTAAGTTGCTCGTATTTATCTAAGTGGGCTTGATTCTCATTAGTATGCCAGAGTGTCTGGGCCTGATCCCTCTGCATTAATAAATTTTGGTGTCATTTATTAGCCATGGTGCATAGTGTGATTTTATTCTATTGGTTCTGCTGGGGGCTAGGCTATTTAAAATGTTGAGGAAGGCATAGTGAAAGTAGAGAACAGCATTGTCAAGAGGAAGAGTTTTTAGAGGTGACCAATCACAGAGTTGTAAAAGTTGAGAAAAATGTTTGTGGGTTGAAGTTCATTTTGTTGTGGATTAGATAAAAACAGGACTGGCTGAAGGAATTAAGATGATGTCTGAGCATTTAGGTGGTCATTTATGCCATCGGGAAGGCAGCCAGTTTGGAAAGTTAAGGAAGGTTTGTTGGTGAGGAGCCAATCTAGTATAGATTGCCTTTTGGAAGTTTTAGCTTTTCTAGTTGCTATTTGAATAATCTGAGAGAAGCCATGTAGGTTAATGTAGTTTGTGGGATTTTCAGTGTTGTAAGAGAACCAATCAGTGTTGAGGTCACCATTATGATAGTTTGTTGTGAAAAAGTTGAGGAAGTCCAGTGAAGTATTTCCTCAATTGTGTTGAAGTTATTGCCTGGTGGAATATAAATGGCTATTATAATTAGGTGTTTATTTGAATTCATTTTGGAAAATAGTATTTCAGCATTATTAAATTTGGGGTTGTTGGGACGAATAAATTCTAGTTTTAAGTTCTGCTTACACATTATGGTTATACCCCCTGCACAGTTATTTTTTCTATTGCATCTATGCATATTATAACCTGGAGAGAGAATTTCATGGTTCATAATTTCAGGTTTAAGCCAGGTTTCAGTGAGTACGATGATGTCGGGGGAGTAAAGGGATAAGGAAGCATGAAGATCATGAACCTTCTTGACTGTACTTATTAGGTTCATGTTAAGTAGGAATTCCAGAACCAGAGAGAGGGGTAGAAGGGATGAGTGGTTGTTGAGTATAGTTGGGCCCTGGGTTAGGGTGTACATCCCCACTAAGCTTTAGTTGAGAAGTACAATACAATAGAGTATTTGTGAGTTTGGAGAGGAGTTTATTATGTCTAAGGGATATATGAGTTTTTGAGTGGAGTTGGAGGCATTTGTATGGGAAGTATGCAATGTAAGAGGTGTTATAGAGGTCTGAGGCAATTGAAATGTTGATGTGTGTTGTTTGATTGGACAGTGGATAAGTTATGGTGTGGGGGTGAAGGAGTTGTGCAACTGATGTTGATAGGATGTTAGATGGTTATTAAGAATAAGGAGGGTGAAGCCACTTGTATGAAATGTTACAATGCTTAGGTGAGAGATGTTGGTAGCAGTAGGCATACTGGAGGAAGCCCTTATTAAAGAAAAGAAGACTTCAGAAGTAAATGGGAAATAGTAGTGGTTACTTACTTATTTATTTGTTTTTATTTGTTCTTTATTGTTGTTCATGAGAACATTAACAGTGCAGTGTATATTTTTATATACTTGTGCATATATATATATATATATATATATATATATATATATATGTGCTTACACATGTATATATTTATACTTATTATACATATATATTATTTTATGTTTTTATTTCTGGGATTTATTTCCTCCTGGCCAAAACATTTGCTCCCTTGGGATTCACCCTTAGGCTCAAACCTGGCAGACAAGAGTATACCTACTGATAGCTTTCTACCCTGCCTTACTTCCAAACCTTAATGCTCCTTGCAGTTACTACTCCAGTTACCTTAGCTGTATGCAAAGACAGCATCCTTGGGCACTGATGTGATATTGGTTTGAAAGTGGTAATTAGAAGGATGTGACATAAATTCCTCATGACCATGTATATAAGTGTTATATTACAACATTGCTAGTCATTCAGGAGTACAGCACTGAAGAATCACCTGAAGAACTGACCATTGCATCCCTTTATTTTCATGTCTGACCACACATTTATAATTTGGCAGTCTATGAAACAAGTCCTGTTTCTACTTCACATTATTCAACTCCACTGTCTTAAAAATAAGTCCTCATATACTTTGCATTTTGCTGCTGAGTATCAGGCTATGATATGTGTCTCTGTGCTTACACAAAGCTGACATTGATTAATGCATTTTATGATTAGCGCTGTCATCGTTTTGGAGAAAGTGACAGTCCTAGCCATCTAGAAGTACAGCACTGAGGAAGTGCAGGTGCTCGGACCTAGGCGCCCAGATCACCATTTCAGCTGATCTACCACAAAGCTATTAAAGGAGCTGACAACTCAGCAAGATGCTGACGCATTGTCACACCCTGTGCTTGGACTACGGTCTTTGTCTCCAAAACGTCTGATACAGCAGTTTATATGAGCTCTGGTTTATTTTATTCATTTGATTTTGTGAGTGAGGATAGACCACTGATAACATTTGTCCATTTGCAAACTCAGCCTGAGTTACATGCACAGTAATAACAGTAAAGTAGGAATAAATGTATAACTGAATTATACAGTATGGTGACATAACATAACCTACATGTAAAAAAGATATATAACATCTTTACAAGAAGCTTTACGCAGAAGTAGGAGCTGGAGTATACAATTCATAATACAGGTATTATAGGTGAGGTAGATGTGGTCCATCCAAAAGTAAGGGCATAATATATACAAGTACGGAGGAAAATATCGGCAATGAAGTGAGCAGAAAATGTAGAATATTATGAGCTGCAACATGAAGGGCGGATAATAGGAGAACTGGATATTAGAAATTAGATATACAGCAAGCAGTGGATATATGTTGGAGAGGTAATAAGGTCAAGCAGCCTTGGTTTTCTGGGAAGAATGTAATAGTGCAATAGTAGAAATTAGGTGACATGGCCTTTATTGTGATGTGCACTTATATTGTTCAGTTAGGTATTGTTTGAATTGAGGTCTGAACTGTTTGCAGCCTCTAATTTCATTAAGATTAAGTGGCAATGATTTGTTTAGAGATGTTGATGCACTTTCTCCTGTCTTGTCATTGTCTTATTGTTTTCATACCAGTATGGTAATAATAGAAATGGCATACTCTGCAGTGTTTTGGTGATATGTTATTACAAATAATATGTGGTGACGTTCTGATGTGTTTGGAGCACACCATGGCTTGTAGGAACCTTGTGGCACATTTGGAGCACCAGACAGAAAGGATATGAATACAGCTTGTGACAGAATATTTAATATTATAGCTTAAGAGAAATAATAATTATCATGCTATATCCTGTGTCAATTAAAATAAAAATATGTTTTGAAACATGGTTGTGTGCTCATTGGCCTGCTTGTGCATTTTAGTGCCAGTGGATTGAAAGGTATTTAAAACACACATTAGTAAGTCTGTTTTCTGTGAATGTTACATTGTAACAGGACAGTTCATTTTCATAAGCGAGTACCGTGACAAAAAAATTGTGATGGGGTATGCTTTTTTACAGGGACACAGGGTCAGACCACTGTACCTCCCTCAAATATGTTGTCTGCTGTTGAATTCTTAGATGTGCGATGGAGAATCTATGTTGTGAAACCTATCTGGAGGATAGATGAGAAAATGCTGTAATGGAACATGGCCTATGGCATTCTGGATCTGCCCATATGTTTACAGTCCGCCCTTAATGAAGTTCCCCTTCACACCATTAAAGCAGACTTAATGTATCCATGAGGTAGATGTGTGGTATAATCCTGTTAATGCACTTCTAGGTGATGGTGGGATTGTAAGCAGTAAGTGTGCCAAATAATAAGGTAAACCATCATTTTCCTTATGTAAGTCACTCGATATTTTCTCAACCTCATGAAAAATTTCCAGAAGTTATTAAGAGAGTGATACAATCTGATGTGTGCTATCCTTGTTTCCCTGTAGACTGTCTAAAGATAAAGAGCCCCACTAATACAGTCTTCCCCCTTGTGACTGAGGCTCAAACAAATCCAATTACAAGTTTACAGAATCTCTTAGCATCAGAGAAATGGGCCACTGTAGTGTTACACATCTTTTCTCAGCAATATGCACTAATTCCATTAGGTAAACATGCTGTTACCACTCCCCTTATTTTTTCCTTTGTGGAAGTACAGAACAATATTTACTTCAAGTGGATGTTATTACATTTAATGTTTCCTTTTCTTCCTTAAATTATTGGACAAAATGGAGAGACATTATAAGCTAGTGACACCAGGTTGTTGAGAAGCAGGATTGTGATTCCATTAAGTTAGTACACGAACACTTGTACCATCAAATGCTAAACTTGATATGCTGAAAAAGGAAAATTGTATATTAGGATGAAAATAGCACAACACTAAAATATTTACCTTATCCTAGCTATTGGATCAAGGATTTATCCTGACAAGGAGATCTGAAGGTTCTGCTAAACCAGCGATTATTCAAGAAAATGATTAGTAGACAGGTGTACATTCAAAACCCATGTTTTGCTGGATGATACCCTAGACCACAGAAATCTCTCACAGGAAAATTCTTAGTAGCAAGCTGTGCTGCTGTCTATGAAGTGGAATTCTTGCTGCTTAATATGGAGGGTTCTCATAAGACAAACTATGGTGCATTGTATCACTGTGCATTCCATCCCAAACCCAAAAACATAAATCTTGCTTTCATGTACTTCCAGAACACCCCAGGTATTTAACTGTCCTATTTTTTTTTTGTTAGAAGTCCATGTTCTAGTACTGAATTCTACATGTCTTCACTTTTTTGTTTTTTATCCCAGTTACCCGACAGCCAGCAAATTTCCATTGAACTCCTCTGCCCATTCATATGCCTTCAGGTGAGAGTTGGTCATGATTGGATGTCATCTGAGCAGCAACCAGTGGTTTTATGCTGTAGAGCCTAACTTAGCCCTCCCCAGCAGTTGACATGCATGTCCCTGTATGCGAGGAACACTTAAGCTACTCCCTCCTATCTGTAGTCCTAAAGCCCTCCCCCAAAAGGCTACTGCATGAATGCTGGCTGACAAAGTCCCACACTTCTCAAGCCATTGTGCTGCACACTGCATTCCTCACTGTCCATTGTATGTCAACTGCCCCTGAGATGGGCAGGTAGCTGTTATCTATTCACTTCCATTCACTCCTGATCAGCTCCTCCGGTCATGAGGCCTGTAGTCAAATCTGGGTTGTCTGGATCATCATCAGGACTTTATCTCTTATTAAGACAAGGATGATTGCACACCTTATTCTGTGAGTAGCTCTGATTTCCCTTGTCTCAGTAGTCATGCAACAGGCCTGATCCCAGGCTGGCTAGTACTTGCTAAGACTTTCTTCAGCACTTCTACACAAGACACACTTCTGTCATATTTGTTACCAGCAGATTCTAGAGGCAGCAAATATAGCTGCTTGTTACAGTTATTACACACTCACTTCACACACTAAGCACTTCAGAGCTTTAGCCATGACTGTAAATCCAGTATCAGAATTCATTTTTGTAGAAAATTCATAGATCAGCACTGCTTCTGCACTCCTACCCCATCAGGACCTGAGCCATATCACCTGGGGTAGCCACCCTCTTTGCCTCACCCTAGTTACAGCTCTGATAGAATGTATCTGCATATCTCAGCAGATGCCACATGAACTTCTGTCCATGCCTTCAGCAAACAATGTAGGTTGAAAGCCCAGTCTAGAGGTAGGATAAGTTTTGGTACAGTTGTGCTACATGGGATCCTGTAACTGTCCACCTTCCATAGTTGACTAAATACTGTCTAGACATCATGATTTATTGCTACAGTGACCCTCCTAGGAAAAAAACTAGTACTAGTTTAGAAACTAGTAAGCTACTTACCTTAATAGTAGATTACTTATTAATTAACGGTATCCCTTAATCTAATTTCCTGGGGTTTGATGGATTGATGAGTGGTATAATGAATCCGGTTCTGAATTCTCTGACTTTGCCATCTTCTTGGAAAGAGGAAATAGCATCTGTGATATTAAAGGAAAGAAAGGCTCCATCAAGGCTTAGCTCTTTTAACACAACCTCCATCTTAGAAAATAATGAAGCTGCTTCCATCATCATCAATATTGGCCCCAACACTCATAGCACTGCATTGGTCCATATGAACCAACGTAGATTTGTATTAGGTAGGAAGACCTTTAATAATGTATTTAAAACATTGTCAGTGAAAAGGAGTAGGAGAACCCCATTGCTGATGGTCAGCCTTGATTTTAAAAAACTTTTGACAGAGTGAATCATGGTTACTTGGTTTTTGGGTGCTATGTTAATTTAACTTTAACAGAAAAATAATGATGCTGAGGAGAAATATATTGGGGGGGGCTCCATTCAGGTAAAGGCAAATGCAGAGCTTTCAGCATCATTTAAACCAAGCAAGGACACATGGCAGGGATGTATACTGTGTCCTCCTGTTTGCTATCGATCTTGAGCATCTGGCTGTTGCTGTTGGGAACTTCAACACAGGTGGCCTCTAGAGAGAGGGGTGAGAGAAGAAGTTGGCCCAATATGTGGATGGCCTGCTAGTAGACCTATGTGGCACAGATAAGGACCTGCCGAGGTCATTCCAGATTTTATATTAAGTTACAGAATAAGTGTATAAGTGCAGTAAAGATTCAGGCTATAGCAATGAATTACAACCCAGTTGAGTTAATATACAGACAGTTTCCACAGAATAGGAAATATACATTTATTAAATATCTTAGACTATACCTCGCACCAACATTGAAGGAAACCATAAAAATGCCATATAGAAATTAAAAAGAAAAATGTTAGAGGGTTATTGGCAAATGGATGATGCTCAACAGTAATCAGAAGATCCAGGTGACTCAAATTTGCCTTGTTCCACTGCTACTGTATGTGATCAGAGTATCCTCCTTCCCAAGGCAATGGCTTCTTTAATGACTTAAGGCACTCGCTGACCTTGTTCACTTATGGAGCAGGGAAGTCAAGAGTTGTCTGGGAGAAAGTGTTACCTTTACAGGAGTGGGAAATACTGGGACTATGGGGAGGCATTATTTTACTGGAGAATGATGTGTATTATTTATTTATTTATGTATGTATGTATGTATATGGCAAACTAAACAGGTAGCTCCTAGATAGAAAGAGCTAATGGTAGCTGCCATGGTCTCATTGGGGAGAGATCCTGAAACTGCTTTCTTGTCTAAGATGTGGGATAGCTTCCCTGTCATTTTTAATGTTTTATTAGAAACATTTAACTCAGTGGTAGAGGCAATCAAAGATAAAAGAATGGACTTGGTATGTCGAAGCATCTGCTTTTATGATTTGGCTAAGGTTTCAGCAAAGTTACTATTTAGTTAGTAAGAACTATTTAATTTATTGATGATTCAGTGATGTGCATAAACATCTGACGATAAAACTTTCTCATAGTTAAGACATTCCAGAATGAGGGAAGATTCTAGTAAAGAAACAAGATTTAGACTGTTGGAGTAAAATAATAGTTAATAGATTATATAGGTTATTGATTTTGGTTAGGGAAATATTTAAAAATTGTTTAGAAGCTGATTGGCATAAGGTATTGGAGAAATGCCTAATACCTGAGCAATGGAATAGGGTAAATTGCTTACTGAATTATGCTTCCAGTTCTTAGAAATTTAGAATATTCACCTGGAAGTGTCTCCAGAAATATATTTATATACACAGTAGACTGAAGCACATTTTTGACTGTTTCAGGAGGATTCTGGATCTGTCAGGAGGGATGCCATGGTATATGTGTTCCCATCTTTTGGGTGTGCTGCAAGCTGGGAGATTGCAATAAACAGGTGCAAAAGTGCTTGAGATGCCATATAGCCAGGCTCACTACAACCAACTCCACTGACATTTTTACTAGGTATCCCAGAAGAGAGATGTTGGCTTAAAAACGAGCAGGTACTTCTTGGAGTGATCTTATTGCTAGCCAAGAAGGGAACTTAAAGAAGAAAGATCCCCATAGTACAGGAATTATGCACATTAGTGGAACATCTCTCCAATGTGAAGTTGTTGATTGTAAAAAGAAAAGAAAAGGAGACAGGCAATAGTACATAAACCAATGGCACCCTTAGCTATTATGGCTTCAGGGCAAAGCTGTTTTTCTTCAGCTAACAACCACCAGGGCCTTTATAAGCCTAACTGTGCAACCCAGCCCAATTGTGCCCTATGTGTCATGATGGTATGTTAGTTAGGAAGTTTCTAAAGGTTATGGTAATTATTTTAGTTCCGTGAAGGTCACCATGAAATTGGTAGTGTTTAATATATAAAGATGAAGTTATTTCTGAAATATTTGTAATTGTTCTGTTTGTATTATTTTGTATATTGTTGATTGTTTGTTTTTATATTAATTGATGTCTCTTAGTGATGTTTTTGACATGCCTTCCATTTAGTCAAGTTCAGTTATGTTGAAGTTAAAATATGCAGCATTTTGTTAAACTGTGTTTGTTTAAATGTTGCTTCTTTAGGGGTCAAACTGTGCTCGAAAGGAAATACATGTTTGCAGTTAACATGGTAAGCCAAGGGATATGATTCATTCACTTTTAATTGGAGAATTTAGGCCCAGAATACAGAATAGGACGGAATAATTAGGGATTGGGAGAAGAATCTTAAGTTTAGGAGTAATCAGGGAATTTAGGTTTAGGGACTATGTAGATAGTCAGGATTTGGCAGAGATAAGGGAAGTTAGGTTTAGGTAGTAGGAAGGGAGTCTTAGGCTTTGAGAGCGAACAGGAAATTTAGGTTTAGGAAGTGAGAGGGGAGATTTAGGGGTAGAGTCAGGATTCTGGGATGGCTCTGTAGGTTTTTAGGATCAGATTATCAGAAAATTATGTAAATTAGGAGAATTAGGGTAGTTGGCATTTTAGGTTGTTCATTGGGTTTTTGTTGTTTGGATGGGTTGGGATTCAAATTTATTTTCAGTGAAATAAGTGGTTTTCATAGTAATGATTTAAATCCTGCTTTTACTCATGCTAAATATTTTTCATCAATATTTTATTTTATATTTCATCAGGTTTTGTGATATGTGAAAATAAGATTTTCTACTAAAGTAACTTATTAAAAAAGTCACAGCCATAGTATAGAGTTGACATGCCTATTAGAACATGCTGTAGCAGCAATTTCAACCTCTCAGAGAAGAAAATACTTGAATGTGAATAGGCAATTAAGTACAGTATCACAAACAATACAGTCATGTAAAATCTTACCATTACAGTAGATGTCCTTCTCTTCACTGTCACAGTATTCCCTACCAAGGGTAGCCCAACGTCCAGCCAGTATTCAAAAGCCTTACGATTTTGTAGATATTGTACATCACACATATGCTTCTCACTGAAGGAGTAGGGCATAAAGGTGACGTACCAGGTGTCTATGTAAAATAATCAAGCGGACACATTGTTGAACGCCATTTTGTTGACAGTGCAGGCCATCAACACCCCCCCCCATTCAAATCTAGTCCTTCTGTTTGTTTTGTTCCCTCCTGCCCCACACCATCTTCTTGGTTTCTACTCACTCCGTGTTCCCTCTTAAAATCATACTTATTTCATATCCTATTTTTCCTGTCTTCTCCTCCATCCTGAAGAGCACAGTCCTGTTCATACCCTCCTCTGTGTTATTCTAATCATTATGGTTGCCCAATTCTGAACCTTCTCTACAATGATGCTTCTGTCTCAATAATGGTTGATAGGTTCATAGGTGGGTACTAGGCTATCTGCCCAAAGGCATTTATAAGCCTAGCCAGAATGTGTTGGCTTTCACCGCCCCCTTAGATTAGTTCCCTGTGCCTCTGTCCAGCAGAGCCACTGAAGTGATCCCTGGGGTAAACTTCCTGTTTCCCATCTACTTGTCAAGGTTTCTCTTGAAGAGTGTTAGTGAGGAGCTCTGCCTAATGTAGATTGGAATCTTGTTCCAGAGTATGGGAAGTCTCTGGGACAGGAATCTATCCCTCCAGCACATCTTATTTATTGTTGTGGTGTGGTTTAGATCCCTAGAGTGTGTGGCTCAAGGGGATATGGTTTTATTTAGGTGGAGCATGTCCGTCAATTCTGGGTTGGACATGGCCTTGTATATCAGGCAGACATCACCTCTGAGTAGGAGGTAAGCAACCGAGTACAGCTGGATTTTCTTCAGTCGAGCTGCATAGGGCACCTGTTTGAGGCCAGTGATCCTCTTGGTGAGGTACTTCTGTGGTCCTTCCAGCTGTTGCACATGTCTTGTAAGGTACATCCCAAATGGGGCGTTGTACTCTGTGATGGGTCTGATGAGTGATGCATAGAGGAGCACAATGACCTCTTTTGAACTGGATGCAAACCCTTTTGTGATTAGGTGGGCCACATAGAAGGATTTTCTAACCACTTTGGCAATGTGATTATCAAAGGAGAGATTACTATCTACTTGGGTCCCCAGATCCCTTATTTTGTCTTCCGTATTTAGGGGGCTACCACCTATGTGGTAGTTTGTGAGTACTTTGTTTTTTCCAAAGGGGATGACTATGCGCTTTTTGGCATTTAGTTTGAGGTCATGGTTTTGACACCAGGTATCTGTCTCAGTGAGACCGTTTTGGAGGACGTCTGTGTCAGCCGTAGAGTCAGTTATAGCCCCAAGTTTGCAGTCGTCTGTGAACTTGGTCAGCCATAGTCCTCCTGTGCTTACCTGTACCTCTGAGAAGTATATGCCAAACAGGAAGTGTCCTAGGACTGAGCCCTGGGGAATGCCACTAGTAACCAGTTTAGAGTCAGACCTAGCTCCTGCAACTCTCGCCATGTGGGTTCTGTCCATGAGCCAGTTGGCAACCCATCTCGTGAAGTAAAGGTTTATGTTCAGGCTGGTGAGCTTGTCTATAATACCAGAATGGGGAATGGTGTCAAAGGCCTTTGCGAGGTCTAGGTAAGCTGCGTGGACCACCTTTCCCTCGTCTATAGCCTTGGTAACTGTCAAAGAAGTCCACCAGGTTTAGGAAGCATGATCTGCCCTTAACAAAGCCGAAGTGGGTAGGGTCCAGTGTTTGGAGGTTCTCAATGTCTCTGTTAATGAGATCCATGATGATGTGCTCCATAGCCTTGCAGATCAAGCTAGTCAGGCTTATAGGGCATTAGTTTCCAGGGTCTGTTGTGGCTCCACCTTTGTGGAGTGGAATAACCACTGCTGTGCGCCACTCTATGGGCATGTAGCCTGTGGAGAGGCTGTGTTTGAACAGTGTGTTTAGGTGAGGGGTTAGTTCATCTTTGAGCTTGTGTAGGACGCAGCCTGGGGCACCATCCAGTCCCATTGATGCTGTGTTTTTGGCTTTGGAGAGGGCACTATATTCTTCTGGTATAGTTATGAGCTGTTTTGGGGGTGAGAGGGGGGTGAAGTTTGCACTGAACCTGTCTGACAGGATGTTGGAGATATCTTTTAGTTCAGTGTATTTTGTGCCATTTTGCACTAACTCCGAGCAGATCTGGGAATTGCCATTTAGATTCTTGACATAGCTAAAGAATGCCTTGTGGTTTTCTTTGGAGTCCTTGGCAATTTTTCTTTCAAAGTTCGCCTTGGATGATTTTATGAGGGATCATAGTTCCTTGCTGATACTGATCAGGGATGTCTTCCCCTCTTGGGATTTTACTCTTTTCTGTACTAGTTTCCTCCTTCTGTTGTATAGCTTGTTTATGGCGGGGGTCCACCAGACTGGTTTCCTTTTCTTGGAGGAGTGAGTCTTGGTTTTGCTTGGGATAGCATGATCCATGCATTCTTGTAGGTGCCCGTAGAGTGCATTAATAAAGGATTTTGCAGCTTGGGCAGCATTATCCTTTAGCATGGGGGGTTTGAAATTTTCCACCTCGGTCTTAAGTAACGTGAAGTATGCTTTTGAAAACTTTTTCATGGTGGTTTCTTTGACTGGGGGTGGGGGCGGAATGTGGATATCCAGAGTGATTAGTTTATGGTCAGATCTAACCAGCGAGGGGTTGACCTCCGGTTTGGAACACCGGTTGCCCATGTTGGTGATGACCAGGTACAATATGTTGTCACCTCTGGTGGGGATGTTGACCAGTTGATCCAGGGTGTTTGAGTTTATATATTCTAGGAAATGTTGAGCAAGGGAGTTAGTACTTGAGTAGTTCTCCCAGTTAATGTTTGGGTAATTGAAATCACCCAATATCAGGGTGTTTGGCAGGAACTTTATGTTTCACAGTGTTTTCAGAAATGCGGAATGGAAATCCTGTGACATGGTGGGTGATCTGTAGCAAGCTATAATTTGAATTGCAGTTCTGCCCATTGTTAGCTGCACGTGGATCATCTCTGAAGCATCGTGCTGTGCCACTAACCTAGAGATGTGAGTATCCTTGATGAATATGGATACTCCCCCACCTTTTGTATTTCGGTCCGGGTTTTGTGGCTGAAATGTATGGTATGAGTTGTAGCCTGGTAGTGCTGGAGTGCTCTTTGGAGCCTTAAACCAGGTTTCTGTTACTGCACATATATCAATTTTCTCCATACTGAAGAGTGCCTCGAGTGCGTGCATTTTGATGTTTAGACTTCTGGCATTGAGTAGCATTACCCTCAGTTTTTTGTTACTTGTTCTATTTACGGTGGTGGGTTTGTCTTTTGACCCTTGCCTAAAAAAGGCACTATGAGGGTGGCAAGAACCTTGGCCAGTATTCAAAAGCCTAAGGGTGACAGGTGCAAGCTGTCTCTAGCGAAGCAGCGTGACTTGTCGAGCATGTCATCCCAGGCTGACAGACACTGGATCCCCTTTGAATGACACCAGAAGCATTCCTAAAGTGACTAAACTAGTACCCTGTAAAGTGGGAGCATAGCTTCCTAATCAATTGATTCCACACCCTGGCAATGCACTACATCTCACATTGGCTTTAGTCACTGTCTTTTTAATCTGCTATTGATGGCTGATTCTGTGTGTCTAATTTCCACTCCTATGGTCCTTTTCTGTCCACATGTTCCTTTGATTCATACCTTTCTCTCAGTTTGTGCTATACCCAAAGTACATTACTTCACATTTGCCTGAGTTAAACTCAGATTGCCAACTCTAAACCCATCACTAGAGTTTAAACAGATTCTGTTTTAAGCTATCCTCTTGTCAGTGACTATCACTTCATTCTTGGTGCAGTCATAAATGGAGTAAGTCTATTATCTAATGCTAAGGAAAGGAAATAACAGACATAAATAACTGAACAAGGTTCATCCCAGAAATGAATGTTGTGATTCTCCGCTATTATCCCTTTTCAGAAACATCCTGTAGAGCAAAGCTCACCCCTCTGTTTTGTATCTCTCACTTAATTCTGTACCCAAGTAACCACTTTAGGATGTCCCCCATGCATGCAAATGTACACACCTTAGCTTTATTATTAATTATCAAATATTTTATTAAATGACATTGATGTCCATTGATTTTTGTCTCATATACCATCCAATTTTTCAATCCTAAAACTGTAGCAGGATTATCTGGCATGACTGCTATTGGTGAAGCTATGCTTGGTAAACCTCCCATACCCTGTTGCTTGCCAAGAATCCTTATAGTTTACTTCTGAGGATACTTTCAGTTATTCTGTCAGACTGAGAGGACAGGGGTAAACTGGACTATAATTTCATGGGACTGTCTGTGCCCTTCAGCAGAGATTTTCAAAAAAGCCTAACAGTTGCAGAACAAAGCTTAGTTCATAGAACCAATACTGGATGCAGTATGAAACAAATCAAGCAACGCTGATACTGAACAAGTGTTTAATGAAACAGAGCTTTCAGGTCAAGCAAACCCTTCATCAGTGTATAAAATACTAAAACATACTAACCATATTTATGCAATCAAAAATCACACGGCCATTACTTATTCAATTAAGCAATCAAATCCTAGTTCAGAACAATAGTTTTAAAAGAACAGGTCTCTATTTCAAACACATTTGTTTATATCTTAATACAGGTTTTAAAGAAACAGTCTGATTTAAACCCAGTGGTACATCCACACAAAGGCGTATTATTCATTAATATTCCTTCATTTCAAGCTTATTATTTAAATCTCCTCTTGATTTTTGATTGTATAAATATGGTTATTATGTTAGTATTTTATACAGTAATGAAGGGGTTTATTTGACCTGAAAGCTCTGTTTTATTAAACATGTTCAGTATAAGCATTGCTTGGTTTGTGTGATTTGTTTCACACTGCATCCCTTCAGCAAAAATACTAGGATAGCACATTCCTTTTCACATGGCACTTCCATTTGTAAAAAAAAAAAAAAAAAAGTTTTCCCAGGTGATTCCTTCTTAACTATGCTGATCAACATATCATAATGTGCAAACCTTACCCATAACACGGTCCAAGATAGTCACAGACATAGTGCCCAGTTTCATAAATGGGAGTCTGTAAACAGTCATTCAAATATCTAGACAAAAGTGTGTTTTACAAAAGTGAATCACATCACTACTGTGCAATGGACATTACAAACCTACTGACCCTGAAGCATCTACAGAAACATGCTGTAGAGCAAAGCCACCACTGGGCTCTCCTGCTGTTAATGGATTGTCCAGTCAGTAATACAATGCCCAGCAGTGACAAAGTTTCAGCTGAACATGGGGAAGATAGAAAACTAGGATGGAGATGGATTACAGTGTGACGGCAGCATATGGGATTATAACCTGTACCATCTATGCTCAGAAGTGTACTGATATTGTAGAAACTGTAGAGCTATTGTAACGTGCTTTCATACACAAAAGCCAGTCTTTTCACTCAGACTAGCATAATCATGCACAGCTGATTCTTGTTTGTCAAAAATCTGCAGTCAGATCTCTTCCTATCAGCTTTGTACTACTATCATGTACTGACCTCAGTGCCTTCCTTCTCACATCCTTCTGGCAGCCTGTGTTTACCATCTACATGTGATCCTCTGTTATTTCTGTTCTTTCCTTCTTCACGGTCCTTTATAGTCATGGTTTTAATGGATTCATGAAGATTTATGGTTCAATGGCCATAACAGAGGAACACTGTAAATTGAAATATATGCAAATTAGGATTGCCACATTTTCATCCTTCCAGTTCCTGTCAAATAAGCCCGCACCTATTGCAGAATGAAAATGCACCCCTTTCTTTAGGGTGGACATGCACCCTTTTAGTCACACCCAGAAGCACCACTATCTTAATGCCATGCACAGTGACTACATGGCCAGCCTTAGAAAATATGGAATGCTAGGCAAAGGGTTCCACGGCACTTCCTAACTCTACTGCTGTCTACTTTAACCCTGGTGCACATCCCAGTGCTTCCCTGTTATCTTACTGCTGTGTACTGTAACCCTGGTGCACATTCCAGTGCTTCCCTGTTTTTCTACTGCTGTCTACTGTAACCCCGGTGCACATCCCAGTGCTTCCCTGTTTTCCTACTGCTGTCTACTGTAACCCTGGTGCACATCCCAGTGCTTCCCTGTTTTCCTACTGCTGTCTACAGTAACACTGGTGCACATCCCAGTGCTTCCCTGTTTTTCTCCTATTCTTGACTCCACATGCTGTCTAGAATACTTTTGTTTTATCAAAGTTTGTCTTGTTAGCTTTTTCAACATCTTTTCAATACATCCCAAATGGACAAGACTATATTGTAATAACTATTTAGGAAATAATTTAATTAAGCTAGTGGTCTGGGAACCACAAAGCCACCAGACTTTATAGTGTTTTAACTGCTGAGAGGTGCACTTTAGAGATTATTTTCCCCACAAACTGTGGTCTAATGATGACCTTAACAAAAAACGTGACTTAGGAAAGTTTTTTTTTTTTTTTTTTAGTAAAGAAATAAGTTATGTCCAATATGATGACACAGGTGTTACTAGTAAACTGAGCAGTAGTTAGCCATACACTGAGAGGAAAATGATTGTCAGGGCACATAAACAGTATCCAAGATGAATACCTTCCTCTCTACCAAAAAAAAAAAAAAAAAATGAAAGTCATTTCTCTGTACCTCTCTGATGTTTAAATCAAGATGGAGATAAAAGGACAAATGGCCATACATTCTACACAGCATGCCACCTCAACCCTAACTCCAAAAGGCAGATGATTTCCATGTACCTCTTTGAAGTCAAACTAGGATGTAAGTGAAAGACCAACCAGAGCACAACATATTTCAATTTATTCCTGTCAGCTGTACATATGCTGACAGCATGCCTCCCTTCCCTGTACCCAGACGATATATACTTGTATATACATCTGATTTCAATTGTGAAAAAATAACGCTCACACTAATTCATTCCAACTTGATGCTCTTATAAAGTATACTGGCCATAGTCAAGCTATTGCAACCTTCTGTACACACATTTAAGTCATGATCTTTAGGAAAGTGAAAGGAATAATGACCACTTTGTCCTAGCCAAAACACAAACTACTGTATATCGACCTTTTGTGCACACCTCTGAAGTTTATCTAGGAGGAAAATTAAAGAAATATTGACCACATTATCCTTGCCCCCCACACAGGCTATAATGATCTCTGTAACCACATCTGAATGGGGTCAGTTTTAGACCAAGTGGGGCTTACAGCAGAGGACCCAGCTTAGCTTCTTATACAGCCAGAAATGATGGCCCCAGAAGCTCTTGTGTGTAGATGTTCTAGGATATATTCTATGCTTTATTTTTTTCACTACCCAGGTGAATTATATATGCATGTATATATGTATGTACGCGTGTATGTATACACCGATATTTTTTCACACATAGACACAAATCAGGGCCATTGCAAGATACACACACACACACACACACACACATACACACACACACACACACACACACACACACACACACACACACACACACACTTTTTTGTCTAGCTGTTATCTTGTCTTAAATTTCACATAACAGTTCCCTGCACCTTGGCTAGATAACAGGCATGCAGTCTCTTCATTTGCACAAAACTGATATTGTAATTACTTCTTCATGCTTCTAAATGGTGAACGTATTTATGCACAGAACTTCCCTTGCATTTATGTTAGATCATTTGTAAGTTATCTACCCTAAGGCAGTTTTCTTCTGTGTAGCTAGTAGCAGCATATTATATACACATATATTTAATAATTTCAAATTTAAAATCTTAACATATATATTTATCTGTTAACTAATTGGGCACATGTGTCAAACATGCCATTTACAAACATGACACAAGCCATTTAGATCAGATTAACCAAGGGGTTGAAGGTCAGTAACTGAAGCATTATGTTTGTGTTACGCACCTAATTAACATATTCATCTGTGTCAGACAATATCTTGTTAGTTTTCAATGTACTGCTGTGTTAGTGGTTTATTTAGTAAGTGACACTAGGCCAAAGTAATGCAATGGATTGCAAAATAAATCATTCTGCACTTCTGAAGATAGGCTGATAAGCTACAAAAGTAACTTTTTTATTTGAAGGAATTTTGCAGAAGTGAGTAATATTGAACACCTGTGTAAAGTATGTTCTTCTTGGGCAGGTGTGTCACATCTGAAGTTACATTTGCCCTGTCCACACCCAGTTCATAGCTGACCTGCCCACATCCAGTACCGTATCTTACCAACTTCACATTTGCCCTTCAGACATCCACTACCATATCTGACCAACTTCACCTTTGCCCTGTCCACATCCAGTACAGTATCTGACCAACTTCACATTTGTCCTGCCAACATCCAGTATTATATCTGACCTCCTTCACATTTTCCCTTCCCACATCCAGTACATCTGACCACCTTTACATTTGCCATGCCCACACCCAGTACCACATCTGACCACCTTCATAGCTGACCTGCCCACATCCAGTACCGTATCTGACCAACTTCACATTTGCCCTTCAAACATCCAGTACCATATCTGACCACCTTCACCTTTGCCCTGCCCACATCCAGTACAGTATCTGACCAACTTCACATTTGTCCTGCCCACATCCAGTGCTGTATCTGACCTCCTTCACATTTCCCCTGCCCACATCCAGTACTATATCTGACCTCCTTCACATTTTCCCTTCCCACATCCAGTACCATATCTGACCACCTTCAAATTTGCCCTGCCCACATCCAGTACCATATCTGACCACTTTCACATTTGCCCTGCTCACATCTAGTACTATAAATGGCCAAGATAATGATTTTAGTTTCCTCTTTACTGTACTGGGCGGGGTTAGCTGTATAAGCCTTACCTGAAAGCTTGTATTTGTAGACATGGGTTGGTGAAACTGGAACTGGAGTGTGAATGATGAAGTACAAGGAGCGGGTTGGGGAGGGGTTCACAAGAGCATCTCATGAGACCGCGTTTCTGTTATTGGGAAAGAAATCATTAGTGCCTCAGTGCAAATCTACCATGTAGTGATTGAAAGCATAACAACTTGGAATATTAAGAGACAAGAACAGTGGCAGCATGCAGCTGCTATGTGTACAGCACTGGAAGAAAGAAAAAATCTGTATATGCATATACAAGAAAAAACCTTGAATGCCTAGCACAAGAAGAGGTCTGTTTAAGCGCGAGGATAAATAAATCAATTAAAAATACTCTGTTGTCCAGTACGATGAGTTATCTTCAGTTCAGAGAAATGCTTCACTGATTTAATCATTGTTGTTGTGCATCACAGCAGAAACAATGTTATCTTTTATCAGAATTTAAATGTAAATGCCATGCAATTTCCCATTGTTATATTTCTACAAATTCACAGCAAGTTTAGTGTCATGCTTCCATTAGCAGAGACAGGAGGATTTGAGCTCAGAATATGCATGCATTTGGTACAGCAGGACAGGCTGAGTTCATCAGTGAATTAGAAAGTCATTTGCATATGAAAGCCACTCAAAGATTTGATAACATCAGTAATGTTTAGATGCAAATCCCTGTCAGACCTGCCATCTCAAATTTATTGACCAATTTTGATTGCCGAGTTGGCCATCTATTTAGCATATCATTGTGGTTTCTCATTTTTATGCCAGTAGATCTGCCAGTATGATCTAAAAAATTGTTTAATGGTTTAATACCTCAGAAAGGGAAAAATAATCCAATAGAAAATAATCTTGAATCAGCATACTGTGGGTTACTGGGCTCTTTGTTATTCCCTAACAAGTTGTTTTACTCAAATCCTCTGTAGGACAGATATGTGTTTTTTACTTAGAATTCCATATATTCAGACAACACTGACACTAATGAATGTTTACAGATAAACTTGTTCTTGCATCCTTTTCTGATTGCTCCTGTGCACTCCATTATTTTATAGTTGTGGATGCCGGACACAAAACCTTTTCTATTTCTTTGTTGGTTGTATTATCAGGTGACTGGATTATACTATATACGATGCAGAAAAGCATATTTTAATCCACTTAATGAATAGCTGCTGTGCTATAACACATTAGTAGTTACTTCTTGTTTAGCTTGTCACTGCATTCAGGAGTTTACAGACAGACAGAAATAGACAGTCTAATGGCACAGAGATGATTATGCCTCAACACACAGCAGGAGACATGAAATGAACAAGTGAATTGGATGCTGGTGGAACCAGCCAGGAGATGGGCTGTAGCATCTGTAGGCCTGTGCTTTTATCGTGTAAGAGGGTCTGGGGCTGTCTAGTGATACAGTTAAACTAGCCATTGCAATATACAGTTTACCTGCTGGGCTGTCGCAGGTATTTATTCTGGAAGTGTGTGTGTGTGTGTGTGTGTGTGTGTGTGTGTGTGTGTGTGTGTGTGTGTGTGCGTGCGTGCGTGCGTGCGTGTGTGTGTGTGTGTGTGTGTGTTTGTGTGTGTATGCGGGTGCATGCATGTGTTAGCATGCATCTGCAGTCCATTGATCATCATTGCATGTCCTATCTCAGTGGGAGCTGATGGTTAGGTAGAGCCCCTGCAGCGTTTAATCAGGCAGAATAATGATCCTGATCCTTCTATTTCGTATAAACCATTAAGGGTTTGTTGAGTATGCCATCTCCATCTAACAAGGTAAGTGGCTATAAGGAGTCTGGAAATACTGTCAGAATAACAGAACAGTCCTACAACTGGAAATTAGAAAACAGTAGTCTTTTGTGGATTCAAAATAGAAATAAAAAAAAATACTTATATTTAGATGCAGCATTTTTTTATCTTGATCTGATAATATTCCTTACTGTTCTGAGATTGCTTATGTTTCCTTACTTGATCTTTGTTATGTGGGTTTATATAGTATGTTTTGGCTTCTTAATTGTTGGCTGACCTTCCTTTACACCTTTGAAGTTGACAGGCACTGTGCTACTCCTTCAAAATCAGCTAACATTCCTTAATTGCTCATAGTACCCTGATTTTTCTTTACCCCTATTTTTCGGGTCTATATTATAACAACAAATGACCAAATGATCGAACATTGTTATATCAAATTCAAAAGTTCGAATTCACAACACATTGAACTACCAGAACAGCGATTTCCCCCCCCCCAAAAAAAAAAAAAAAAACACATACAAACATGTGCCCCCCTCACAACCCCTACTTAAATATACCAACTCCAAGATCACACTAGAGTGCCAAAAACAGCAAAGTGACGGAAGTGGCCAAGTGACTTCTTTCCCGGGGAAAGAATTTGCTTATATGCCACTTCATCATTTTGCGTTTTTTTCGACATTTGAATTTCGACCAAGACACATTCGACAAAATGCGTCTTCGGTCTTCTGATAGGAACCATATTTTTCTACCCTGGAGAGAAGGGTCAGCTGTTATTTCCTTGCCTTCCTTGGGAAACAATATTTGTTTAATTGTACAAGTCTGCTAGCATACCTTTGCCCCACAACACTGCTACAGTAGTCATTGTGATGTATTCTGAATAGAAGCTGAAAGTATAAATGTTTAACTTCAAGTTACATCCATGTTATTATTGATGAAAAGCTCCTGCACAACTGAGATAATGACTTTATAAAAGGTGGATGGGTGAGTGACGGTCAACAAGGATATGCTCAGAACGGATCACTGCTTAAAAATGTTCCAGAAAGTCGAATCAGTTTCATACATTAAAAGAGTTCCCCTGTTTTCTTAACTTGTAATTATTGTGAAGTCAAATATTTATCATCATGGTTTACATAATCATTTAAGTGGGCTCAGTGTAATGAGTAGAGAAAGAACCCTGAGAGATGCTCTTTCAAATTCTAGCTCCTAATTTAGACAGATTTCACAGTGAAACAGGGAATTTGGAAAGTGGTACATCTATAATTTTCTTGGAATCCATTTTTTTTCTTTTTTTATCAGGGCGAACAAGTTCAGTCAGAAATCTATCATCTGCATCTCAGACCTGAGCACCAATTGTCACAATTTAGCATTTGAAATGCTGTATTTTGGTAGTATGAGAAACATAATGTAACATTGCAGATATAAAATATAATACAATGACGTGATACACAGTGAAGTATAACAGAATTTTATAATATATAATTACAGTGAAATAGCTAAAGGTTAATATGTATACAAAAATCACAATTTCCTAGGTTCAGACAGTACTTCTAGACCCCACACTTTAATTTATCCCAATCCAAAATATATTGTTGATAAAGTCAGTCCATTAAAAGCCTAATATGAGATGCTGAATCACTTTAATTCAAAATATAAACATGCTAAAGCAGTAAACTACTATTTTACGTAGAATATGATTTCCCAATATTTAATTTAAATTCTAGCACAAATACCACAGCCATTCAGAATATCAGAATATTCAGAATAATAAAATGTGTGGGTTCATTAACCTCTTTCCAAGTATGAACATTATTGTATTATTCTCAAAAGAGGAAATTGATTAATTTGAACAGCTAGGACCTCCATTCTACTGTCTAATTTCAAATTAAATTAATATATTATCACTACTCTCTCACCAGCAAATAAACAGCTGATCAAATTTTCTTTTTATGATCTTTTGCGCAACAATAAATCTATCACTTTTCAGTATCCACAGCTGTGTCAGGATATATCGCAAAAATCTTCAGAAAAATATTTCTTGCTATCTGCCCCCAAGAGTCAGACATAAAAACAAAAATTCTGCTTTTAGGGGAAAAAATCAATATATTAGCATAAGGACTCATACAAGTATAAGCATCTTTGATATAAAAGGAAATAATTCAATTAAACTCAATTTCTAACATTATTAACTACGTATGTGTTTGTATACCCTCAACAAGTTAATTAAACTCTTGTTCTCTGTATTTTAATATACAAATAGAAGAACTTGCTTAAAAATACTCACATGTTTGTAAATATATATTTTATGTTTGCAGTCTTCCTCATATATAGTTCACTCTCTAACAACTCTTGTGATGCTTTACAGTACATTTTTATTTGTTGTTAATAATGTATGTATGCCTTGTGCCAGGGGTTATGGCTGAAAATAGTTTATGGACTAGTCCACTTACCTGGTAAAAAAAAAGAAAAAATATAGAATGAATTAAATACATACTTGTGCAGTCTCTTCAGGAAGATAATATGTCAGCACTAAGAAAACATATATAGGAACATGTATGTGTACTTCTGTTTGTTTAAGTGCAGTTTTATTCCATGTAGTTGACTTTTTCTAAGGAATTATGAGACATTTGTAGATATAAAGTGAGAGATGCCAATAATATCAAGTGGAATAAACCTGCATATGTCAGAGTATGAGGAATGCGGGTATCAGAGAGATTTTATAGGAAGTGTAATATAGAAGCAGAACTGAATGTGTATGTGCATAGAACAGTGTAGTGAAGAAAGAGGTAAGGGATAAAATATACTCTGAAACCCAAAGAGGGGAGAAGGCACTCGGGATGTGATGGGGACGATAAGAGGTGGGATATTCAGAAGCATTTACATGTTTTTAAATGCAGAAAGAAACAAATTGAGATACCAATGAGTAGTGACCTAGATTATTGCATTTGCTGTCTAGGGTTTTGTCCGTAAATCTAAAAGAGAAAAAATATCTGTGGTAAATTGTTTGTATATCTCTTAACATTGATGTTATTCTTGATTCCAACCTTAATCTTTCTGAGGAATTTTGTCCTCGCCTCCTGAAATACCCTGGTAATGATGCTAGATACACTTTGACACTTAAGTCCTTTACAGTTTCAAGTGTCCATTTCCCAGCATCTTTATGGTTTACAACCAACCAGACTTTAATTGCACACAAGGCTGGCCTTAGGCGAAAAGGATATTAAAATCAGTGAATCAGTGGTACTCTTCCCCCTCTGCATTTCTTTCATTGTGTCCCCTAATGGTATTTCAGTTGTTTTGTAGTTGTTATGAAGTCTAGACTCTACATGCAGCAAAACACAAATCAGTAACATTTCAGTACCTCAGAGACTACAAGTTAGTGTGATCTTGGACTTAGCATATTTATTATTATGGGGTCATGGTGGTTTAGGCTCCTCCCCATGCATATAACATTTATACATATATATGTGTGTATATATATATATATATATATATATATATATATATATATATATATATATATGTATGTGTGTGTGTGTGTGTCAGGCACTGAATCAAATGTACCATGTGCTGACACACACTATGTTAATGCCAAATGGCCAACACAGGCAGGAGGTCAACAGGTGTGTGAGATCAACAATCCCCAAGTAGTGCAATATTTCCTTTTGTGAAGTCTTAGAGTTAGCATATATAATTAGCCTCCTGCAAAAACTCTTGGTTTACACCACTCCTGGGTAATCCCCTGAGCATGCACAGATTGTATAGTTCATAGTGCGTTCCGTATTAGGGCGTCGATCTGTACAATGTCAGAATACTGTATGTTTATTACAGTATTCTACATCCATTATTTGCTGTGTACTATATACATATATATATATATATATATATATATATATACACACCAAAAAAATATATTCCAGCAC